>NC_134483.1:498141249-498302780 GCF_040206685.1 Ascaphus truei | reverse complement strand
AAGAGAGGTGGGGGGGGAGAGGAAGAGAGGTGGGGGGGGGAGAGGAAGAGAGGTGGGGGGGGGAGAGGAAGAGAGGTGGGGGGGGAGAGGAAGAGAGGTGGGGGGGGAGAGGAAGAGAGGTGGGGGGGGGAGAGGAAGAGAGGTGGGGGGGGAGAGGAAGAGAGGTGGGGGGGGGAGAGGAAGAGAGGTGGGGGGGGGAGAGGAAGAGAGGTGGGGGGGGAGAGGAAGAGAGGTGGGGGGGGAGAGGAAGAGAGGTGGGGGGGGGAGAGGAAGAGAGGTGGGGGGGGGAGAGGAAGAGAGGTGGGGGGGGAGAGGAAGAGAGGTGGGGGGGGAGAGGAAGAGAGGTGGGGGGGGAGAGGAAGAGAGGTGGGGGGGGGAGAGGAAGAGAGGTGGGGGGGGAGAGGAAGAGAGGTGGGGGGGGGAGAGGAAGAGAGGTGGGGGGGGGAGAGGAAGAGAGGTGGGGGGGGGAGAGAAGAGAGGTGGGGGGGGGGAGAGGAAGAGAGGTGGGGGGGGAGAGGAAGAGAGGTGGGGGGGGAGAGGAAGAGAGGTGGGGGGGGGAGGAAGAGAGGTGGGGGGGGAGAGGAAGAGAGGTGGGGGGGGGAGAGGAAGAGAGGTGGGGGGGGGGAGAGGAAGAGAGGTGGGGGGGGAGAGGAAGAGAGGTGGGGGGGGGAGAGGAAGAGAGGTGGGGGGGGGAGAGGAAGAGAGGTGGGGGGGGGAGAGGAAGAGAGGTGGGGGGGGGAGAGGAAGAGAGGTGGGGGGGGGAGAGGAAGAGAGGTGGGGGGGGAGAGGAAGAGAGGTGGGGGGGGAGGGGGGGGAGAGGAAGAGAGGTGGGGGGGGGAGAGGAAGAGAGGTGGGGGGGGGAGAGGAAGAGAGGTGGGGGGGGAGAGGAAGAGAGGTGGGGGGGGAGAGGAAGAGAGGTGGGGGGGGAGAGGAAGAGAGGTGGGGGGGGAGAGGAAGAGAGGTGGGGGGGGAGAGGAAGAGAGGTGGGGGGGGAGAGGAATAGAGGTGGGGGGGGAGAGGAAGAGAGGTGGGGGGGGGAGAGGAAGAGAGGTGAGGGGGGGAGAGGAAGAGAGGTGGGGGGGGAGAGGAAGAGAGGTGAGGGGGGGGAGAGGAAGAGAGGTGAGGGGGGGGAGAGGAAGAGAGGTGAGGGGGGGGAGAGGAAGAGAGGTGAGGGGGGGGAGAGGAAGAGAGGTGAGGGGGGGAGAGGAAGAGAGGTGAGGGGGGGGAGAGGAAGAGAGGTGAGGGGTGGAGAGGAAGAGAGGTGGGGATGGAGAGGAAGAGAGGTGGGGGGGGGGTGAGAGGAAGAGAGGTGGGGGGGGGTGAGAGGAAGAGAGGTGGGGGGTGAGAGGAAGAGAGGTGGGGGGGTGAGAGGAAGAGAGGTGGGGGGGGGAGGGGGTGAAACTAACCTTCCCAGAAGCTCCGTCTCCTAAAATCACTATCTTAAGCTGCCGGTCCTGACTCTCTTCCTCGGAGTCGGACATGTTACACGGGAGGCCTCCCTCTCCTCTGCTTCCCCAGTCCGTGTGTGTGAGTGTAATAACACGGCAGCCAGGCGGCTGTGAGCGGATTATCAGACCGGAGTCACAGGGGCAGCGCTAAGCAACCAGACGCCATCTTCCCCCCGCCGCTTGTCACTGGCTGCAGCTCCGGCACGGACCACTCCGGGGGCGGGGGGGAGAGGCCGGGTACAGACATGCAATGGTATGTGCGGCGCCCGGCTGCATGGGAAGGGATCCCAGCACACGCTAACATGGAAAGATTTTATCACTGGCTCTTCAAAAGGAGTTGCCCTGCAGAAAGGTGTGAGGGGGAAGACCGGTATTTTTTTTTAAGGACACCCCGCGGGTTGTATGTGGAATGATCCGGCCGGTTTCGTGACGCCGCCGGGTAACTAAGGGGAGTGAGGTCAGAGGAGAGAGTGCAGCTGACAGAGAGCACGTGGGAGGGGACTGCACAGCGTGGATGCACGAGGACATGGGGCAGAGGTGGACGACGAGAGAAGGCTACAGGAACAGAGCAGTGAAGATGTTGATAAAGGTCCATGCAGTGAAAGTGAGGAGGAGCTTAGGGAGAGAGGTCCATGCAGTGAGAGTGAGGAGCGTAGGGAGAAAGGTCCATGCAGTGCGACTGCAGAGAAGTATTGTGGATAATTAAAAAAAAAACATTGGTGAAAATTACAATGGCCATATCAAAGTTCAATTAGAAAATGTTTTTATATGTAGTGCTGTTTCCCCCACCCTCTAGGGGTGAGTGTAATGTGGTGCGTTTTACCTGTTGGCTCACAAGAGGTCTGAACCTCCGCTGCTGAGAGCCTGGGATGTACCTGGTTGGTTCCGGTGACAGCTCCTCCACCTCCGAAGGATCCGGGCAGTGCCGGATAATCCCCTCACAGGACCCAATACAATAAATACACACAGTGTATATTGACAGGTTTACTGAACATTCAACTTATAACCAGAGCAAGTAATACAGCTACACAATGCATATGTGTACACAGATATGTAGTAACTCCACAATACTCAGTTGCAGGGGGCACCAGTGTCCAGCCCCAATTGTCTCTCCCACCCAAAGTGTGTGTGACAGCACTGCCCACAGTAATAGAGTATAGTTGGTGCACTTGTTGACTGTAGGATATCTGCCAGGTGCTCCAGCACCTGGTACCAACAACTGATGAAGGAGCTGTCTGGTCCCACGCCATCGCCGTCAGTGTTGGACTCCGGCCGGAGGGTCCCACCTTCAAGAGAGTCTCTTTGGCTTGCGGTGGTGGTCTAGTCCCAGACCACAGGCCGCAAGTGCTGCGTGGCGTCTTGCTGTGTCCCTGATATGATTGCAAACTGCAGGGGCAATGTCCTTATCTAAGGGGGCCGCTCCCTGCAGCAACCACAATTTGAGAGTCACTCAGGGCCTACCTTGGGCCTAAGGGGGCATACTAGGCCAAGTCCTGCTCTATCGGCTCCCTCTTCCGACTGACCGTGCTTTCCCTCCAACGCACCAAATGTATCCAGTCCTGAGCAGGGGATCCTCGCAGCCCTATTGACTGTTATGCGCCATGTGGTCTCAGCCCCAGAGGCTGCTGGGGCTTGTAGTCCCCACAGAGCCCTATCCCCGTAATGGCCGTCGCTTGCGCTATACTGCGCATGCGCCCGGCTCTCCATAATGGCCGCTGCTAGCCTTGCCCGCTTTTATAACAATAAGTTATATAATGAAAATGCAATGTTCCATATACAACTTAACACGGCAATTGCAGGAAATCCAGAGAAGGAAAAAACAGCACAGCGGCAAAAATGGAAGGGCTACAATACTTAAGTGAACTTACTGTATGCATGCCATGCTGTCACGTTGTCCATTAAGTTGATTTTAGTTTAGCCTTAGTAATGTAGCCCTTCCATTTTTTACGCTGTGCTCTGTTTTGTCCTCTGGATTTCCTCATTTACTCTACAGCGTGAGGCACACACACGTGGAATGGACAGCATCACATTGTGAGTACTATCATTTACTTACCACACTATGGTCACAAACAAGTGGAAGTAAAATTGCTGGACATTACTATTCTGGATCCAGGGTCATGTCTAGGGTATGAATGAACCCAGCTAGCTTCAACTCAGCCCTCTTTCCAAAGCACAACAAGTCCTGTATATTTTCTTCACTTTATTTAGGAAGACAGCAATAAAAACAGGCTCTAGTGGTAAGATGTTTGTGTTGGAAAGGTGTATATCTGTGTATGCCTTGTAATTAAGGGCAGGTGAAAAGAATTGGCCTTGCCATAGGGGTGTAACATAAATGTACTCACTCTGCCAATGTCAGGAAGTAAAAGACAGTGGGTACTGCTTGTGACACAGGGATAGGTGTCAGGCTAAACTAACTGTCAGCAGGGACGGGGGAATGGGAAAGCCCATTAACTTGGAGGACTGGAGATGTTGCCAGGGCAACCAGGGGTGTGACAAACTGGATGGAAAAAAGGCAACATAATGTATCCATTCCATCTGCACTGGGTGTGAAACTGCAAGGAAAGTAACATCCAAATACAGCTAGCAGGCAGAACTGCCAAGGAAAGGGGGGGGGGGGGGTGAAACAGAGAAGGCTGAAATGGGTATTTCTGTTCCATGACAATTACAAACAATAGCTCTAGGGAGGTAGTCCACTAAGGAAGAGAACCAGAGAGTACTGCTTACTACAGATATCTGCACTATCAACCAGGACATACATATATACCTTCCCTTTCACTGAGCATGATTCTTGAATATATAACAGACTCCATGATGCCTAAATAGTTCCTTCTCCAAGCAAGTTTATTGTGTTCATCAGTCAACAGACTGTTATTTTGTACCCGAGAATTGGTAGAATTAATCTATGGAACATTGTTTCTTTCTTGCTTAGAAACACGGCAATTGACTTTAAATCAGATTGTACATTTCAGTAAACATAAGAATTACAGATCGTATCTTACTCCGAGTCCACTGTTGAGATTTGTAGTGAGGTGCCCCTAACAAATCATAGTGTACCCGGTTGGGAGGGTGCCTTACTTGTTGGTTTCTTCGGAGCTCATCCTCGACTCCCTCTGGGGAGTAGTAAGCTTGAGGCTCAGGCTCTCTCATTGGAGGTACAACAGTTTCTGAAATGTCTCTGGCGGGTATGAAATAAGGACTCCAGGGGTGCAGAGGAGGGCTCATTAGAGCTACCGGAGTAGGTTTATGTGGCTTGGGCTCATTACCCTTGGCTCCATCTAGAGGTGCCCTGTGACTTCTGGGTGCGCTGTGAAAGGGTCCTTCCATAGGATCCTCGTTTTGGTTCTATTACGGATTCCGAGTTTTCTTCAGATTCCTCTGGCTCACTGGCCAATGGTGTAGTCTTTATCTCATGATCATTTCCTCCCACTTGTGGGATTGGCAGTAGGTGGTTACGGTGACAGACCTTTATCGTGCCAACCCAGTCGCGTATGCGGTAGACAGGGAGGCCCGGCATCTGAGACTCCACTTCGAATACCCCGTCGCACCAGCGGTTGGCCAGTTTGTGTTTGCCTGGGATCCCTAGGTTGCAGAGGAGAACGGCGTCTCCAGGACGATTTTCCTGATGGCAGACCTTATGGTCATAGCACTGTTTTGCCTCAGGCATTCAGATGGGCTGATGCTTTCTCCGCTAGTTGGTCAGTGTTCTGCAGACTTTCTTGGAGCTGTTGCATGGTCTTAAAGTGCGTCCTGCGGGGTACCTCGTCGGTGGATACCCTCAGACGTATATCAACGCCTCTCGCCTGAACATTGGGAAGTAGGGATATCCAGACGTATATCAACGCCTCTCGCCTGAACATTGGTAAGTAGGGAGTGAAGCCTGTAGATTCGTGTCTGGTTCAGTTATATGCATGCACTAAGGACTCCATGTGTTTGCTCCACTCGGTCTTCTGAGAGCTTTTTAGCATGCCGAGCACATCGAGGAGGGTCCGGTTGAACTTCTCGGGCAGAGCCTCCCCCTCCGGATGGTATGGAGTAGTTCGGGACTTGTCTGTATTGTATTGTATGTCTTTATTTATATAGCGCCATAAATGTACATAGCGCTTCACAGTAGTAATACATATCATATAAATAACAAATAATATAAATCAGGTCATGGGAATAAGTGCTTCAGACATAAGAGTAACATTAAGGAAGAGGAGTCCCTGCTCCAAGGAGCTTACAATTGAATTGGTAGGTAGGGAGAACGTACAGAGACGGTGTCATGATAGAGAGGATTTGGCCCGGGATTAAAGGGGTTACACCCCATTTGGCCACCCTCTACTCTCATCAGGGAAGCAAGGGGCTAACTGGACTGAGGTCCAGTAATGTGTTTTGCCTTGCTTCAATATCCAAATGTTTATTCCCCTGTGTAAATGTATTATGTTATCCTGTTGTTTGCACTCACACATTTATTTATTTAGGACTGAAACCAGTTTAAAGCATGTTTCCCTATTCCAGAGCTCTGGAGTTTGTTAAGCAGGATAACATGATCAACTGTGTCAAAAGCCTTTGCAAAATCTAGGAATACTGCACCAGTGAGTTGTCCCCGTTCCATTCCGCACTGGATTTCATTGCAAACTTTTAGCAGGGTAGTTACGGTGGAGTGTTTGGGACGAAACCCAGACTGGAATTGGCTAGGGAAATTTGTCTTGGTGTAGAAATCGCTTAATTGGGAGTGGACACATTTTTCCATAACTTTGGATAGAATTGGGAGAAGTGAGATTGGCCTGTAGTTTGAGACAGTGTTTTTGTCCCCACTTTTGAAGATTGGGACAACTCTGGCAGTTTTCCAGGTCTTAGGGATATGGCCTGCAGACAGGATAGAGTTGACTATGGACGCAATTGGTTTGGCAATGGCTGGGGCACCAAGTCGTAGGAACCTAGATTGTAGTAAGTCTGGTCCACATTGGCTGCTTAGTTTTAGTTTGAGGAGCGCTTGTGTAATCTCCTCTTCAGATACTGGGCTAAATTGAAAATTGTGGGCAGTGTTGGGAGGGGGTGGGACTATAGGGGTACTCCCAGGATGAGATTCAGGTTTGGGGTTTGTGCTGCGTTTCGCTAATAAGTTAGTGGCACACCCCACAAAGTAATCATTGAATGCATTTGCAATGTCAGTGGGGTTTGTCAGAGTAATATCTCCCTTAGTGATATTACTTGGTTGTTGATGGTTAGGAGGCTGGAATATATTGTTGATAACCTTCCAGAAGTTAGCTGGGTTTGATGTATTTTGGTGGAGATTGTCAGAGTAATATTGTGCTTTTCCATACCTTGTTTGCCTTGTGCACATGTTCCGCAGGCATCTGTATTGATTGAGATCCTTGGTAGTGCCAGTTACTTTGTAGCTTTTCCACAAGGCATCCCTGAACTGGCAGAGTGCTATAAGGTCAGGTGTAACCCATGGAAGGTGGGCCCCCCGTACCCTTATTTTGCGTAGTGGAGCATGGGTATCGCAGAGTTTTAAGAACTCGGATTGGAAATAGTCGAGCGCAGAGTCAGGGTCGGGAATTAAATCGATTCTGTGCCATGGGCAGTTGGTAAGGTCATCCAGAAACTGTTGTGGGTTAAAGTTTTTAAATGTTCTAGTGAGGAGAACTTTAGGGCTTGAATGGGGCGGTTTAATTTTCCTTACACAGTACACTATTGCATGGTCACTGAAAATATCAGGAAGGATGCCAGAGGATTGGATTCTGCTGGGGTTTGAGGAGAGAATCCAGTCTAGCAAGGAATGGTTATGCGACTTCAGGTTTATTCGTGTGGGTTGGGAAATGAGTTGCGATAGGTTAAGTGACTTGAGTTGTATCTGGATTTTGTGGTTTTTAGGGTCAAGCCAATTGAAGTTGAAATCCCCTAGAACTAGCAGCTCACTCTTCTCATTCAGAGAGGAAATGGAGGCAAGAAATTGGGTGATATCAGTCAAGGATTGTAGAGGGGCTTTAGGGGGGCGGTAGATGCCAGCAAGCAAGATGGGCTTAGAAAAGGGGAGGCAGATTTTGCCAACTAGAGTTTCAAAAGAGGATGGACTTTGTGGGCAATGTAACAGTGTAAATTGTAAGGTGTCTGCAATATAAAATAACACCCCTCATCCTCTCTTTGACCTATCTCTCCTAAAAATGGAGTATCCCTGAATGGCGATATTTGCATCAGGGGTTTTAGAGGATAGCCATTTTTCTGTAAGAACGATGGCTTTGGGTTTATGCATAAGGCACCATGCCCTTAGTTCATCCAGTTTGGGCAGCAGGCTCCGGATGTTTATATGGGCAACAGGTAGCCCTTTTTGGAATTTAAAGGTGGAATTCTCAGGGGCATGAGACAGAGCTGAAATGGGAGGACCTGGGTTAGTTTCAATATCACCTGCTAGAGAGAGTAATAGTATGAGTAGAAATTTGGGTAGTTGTTTGCAAGTTGTAAATTTGTGGTGTTTTCCATTAGAGTGAGCAGTGGTTGGTGTGCTGGTTTTTAGAGTTCTCCACCAACATTCAGTAGATAGTGCAAGGCTTTTGAGTAGTCCAGGGTGTATGGTGATGTTGGGTGTGGGCAAGGATGGAGGAGTTTGTAGTGGATAGAGGGAGTAACATCTCCATGAGGCCAGGAGAAAGAAAAAAGTTAGAAGACATAGCAGGTTCATGATGCCACAGGTAGGCAGTGTTGCAAGGAGCTGTTGTGAGCAGAGTGAGTGTGTGCAGACTAAACAGCAGGGGTGGGCCTGTACCTTGCCAAGTGTTTTGCTGCATTGCAATGCTAGGGTCAATTCAGGGTTTAAGTGTTTTGTGCAGTCAGTTTTGGGAGAGGCTGCAGTGAAAAAAAGTTGTAAAGGGGTAGGGGTTAAACTATGCAGGCTAACAAGCATGGGATCATAGTGTGATCTGAATAGCTTACCGTTTGTTGTCTTGAGTAAAAGTGTGTGCAGTAGATCCAGTCCCCAGTCAAACTGTAGTCTAACTGTTTTTATCACTTGAAAAGCTCACTTTAAATGCCTCACTGCCTAATGCAGTTCCTGCCCAATGCAGCTAAGGTGTTAGTATTATACAGAAAAAACAGTCACATGATCCTCCCCCTCCCCAATCAGTCAGCTTGTTCCATTTGGTCAATTAACAGCACAGAGTTAAGAGGGGAAAAAAAAAATACTTTTTACATTCAAACATACTAACTTATATATCAATTCAACAAGGCCAGATTCAGTCTTATACACAGGGTTTCAACATCAGGAACATACTTATATATCAATTCAACAAGGCCAGATTCAGTCTTATACACAGGGTTTCAACATCAGGAACATACTTATATATCAATTCAACAAGGCCAGATTCAGTCTTATACACAGGGTTTCAACATCAGGAACATACTTATATATCAATTCAACAAGGCCAGATTTAGTCTTATACACAGGGTTTCAACACCAGGAACATACTTATATATCAATTCAACAAGGCCAGATTCAGTCTTATACACAGGGTTTCAACATCAGGAACATACTTATATATCAATTCAACAAGGCCAGATTCCGTCTTATACACAGGGTTTCAACATCAGGAACATACTTATATATCAATTCAACAAGGCCAGATTCAGTCTTATACACAGGGTTTCAACATCAGGAACATACTTATATATCAATTCAACAAGGCCAGATTCAGTCTTATACACAGGGTTTCAACATCAGGAACATACTTATATATCAATTCAACAAGGCCAGATTCAGTCTTATACACAGGGTTTCAACATCAGGAACATACTTATATATCAATTCAACAAGGCCAGATTTAGTCTTATACACAGGGTTTCAACATCAGGAACATACTTATATATCAATTTAACAAGGCCAGATTCAGTCTTATACACAGGGTTTCAACATCAGGAACATACTTATATATCAATTCAACAAGGCCAGATTCCGTCTTATACACAGGGTTTCAACATCAGGAACATACTTATATATCAATTCAACAAGGCCAGATTCAGTCTTATACACAGGGTTTCAACATCAGGAACATACTTATATATCAATTCAACAAGGCCAGATTCAGTCTTATACACAGGGTTTCAACATCAGGAACATACTTATATATCAATTCAACAAGGCCAGATTTAGTCTTATACACAGGGTTTCAACATCAGGAACATACTTATATATCAATTCAACAAGGCCAGATTCAGTCTTATACACAGGGTTTCAACATCAGGAACATACTTATATATCAATTCAACAAGGCCAGATTCCGTCTTATACACAGGGTTTCAACATCAGGAACATACTTATATATCAATTCAACAAGGCCAGATTCAGTCTTATACACAGGGTTTCAACATCAGGAACATACTTATATATCAATTCAACAAGGCCAGATTCCGTCTTATACACAGGGTTTCAACATCAGGAACATACTTATATATCAATTCAACAAGGCCAGATTCAGTCTTATACACAGGGTTTCAACATCAGGAACATACTTATATATCAATTCAACAAGGCCAGATTTAGTCTTATACACAGGGTTTCAACATCAGGAACATACTTATATATCAATTTAACAAGGCCAGATTCAGTCTTATACACAGGGTTTCAACATCAGGAACATACTTATATATCAATTCAACAAGGCCAGATTCCGTCTTATACACAGGGTTTCAACATCAGGAACATACTTATATATCAATTCAACAAGGCCAGATTCAGTCTTATACACAGGGTTTCAACATCAGGAACATACTTATATATCAATTCAACAAGGCCAGATTCAGTCTTATACACAGGGTTTCAACATCAGGAACATACTTATATATCAATTCAACAAGGCCAGATTCAGTACATACATTAGGGTTGATGCGGGAGGGAAGGGGTTAATGTTAAAATAGTGATTATAGCCCTTTGTGTAATTTTCCCGCCTTTTCAGGCTCCATTTTGCAGCCGTTCTTAGGTCGCCATTGAGCCTCCATGCTTTCTAATGGCAGAAGTAGCGGTTTTGGACCTGTTTTCCAGCGACGACCAGCAGGTGGCGTCCGAGAGGAGGAGCGGTGGTTTCCCATTGTAAGTCAATGGGCTCATTGTCTTCATTGTAGATTCCTCAACGCCGGCCTCGAGGAACTGGTTGGCAGCCATCCAAACCGCAGACCGCAAAAGCGGATACAATGTCTTTTAAAAGAGTTTAATCACTACGGTCAAGTTCAACGACAATTGGCGTGGGAATCTTGGGTTCTAGGGCCCCTGGGAATAAAGTTATTTTTGTCCCTAACCCCTAGGAACCCCCACACACGATCCACACTGGGTCCGGGAATGAGGGACCCCCGTAAGGGGTCGAGCGGAGAAGGAGGGTCGCACCATTGAATCCAATGGCGACGGGCGTCATGCATTGTCAATGGCGGCGCCGGCCATTGATTCCAATGGGGAAAAGCCGCATGGCGAAAAAACGACTAAGTGTAAAATGTTGAAATGTGTATGTCCATATCTCCGCTTCTGGAATGACCAGAGGGATGGGATTTGGGTGACATATAGCCAAGGTTCCGGCTTTAATGCATGCCCATTCCCAGCCCCCTCAGACCAACCAGACGGAGTGTCGACGCAGGTAAAAATTTGTGAATTTTCTCATAGACTTCAATGGCGACGGTTCCTCCATTGAAAGTCTATGGCGGGAAACTCCATTCATTACAACGGCGGAGTTGCTCCATTGAAACCCATGGCGGCGGAGCACGTTGTTTTCAATGGGGATTTAGTGAAACGCTGAGATTTATTTTTAGCTGAGATTTTTATAATAAAATATGAAACGGTTTGTGTGATATTTGTATAATTCCGGTTCCGAAGGTCGTAGCGGGCTGAAATTTGGACCCTACAGTGTATCACTTACGGCATGAAGGTCTGGAAAGTTTGAACCCGCTGCACCTACCAGAACCGGGTTTTTTAATATGTGTAGTTATTAAAATGTATATGGGGTTTTGGGTCTGCTCTGACAATGCAGACCCCCATCTGCTATGCTAATAGGGCAGGGAGAGCATCCTGCAAGAATTAACATAGCCCGGTGATCAAAGGGTAACTGCCCTAATTGTTTATACTGGGGGCAGGAACCAAGGAACTGAGTGTTTTTTAAGTGTGATACTTCACACTTACAATGGAAGCCAAAATCTGCTTCAAAGAGATTTTTGCTAGACAGCTCGGCGCCTTGAGTGTAAGAGAAGGATTGAAATGGTATATAAGTCGGAGTCAGCCCTTACTCAATTGTCTTCATGTATGATCTTCATGTATTGCTGTGATGTCAACATCTGAAACTGAATTATGGAAGAAATGGCCCATCCTGTATCCTGATGGCTTTCTTGTCCTAACCTTTAAGTAAGTGTCCATATTTTGTCTATTATTTGTATATCTCGTGTGTTCACCTTTTCCAAGGAATAAATTATATTTTATCATATCTACGTCTCGTCAAGTTCAACCCAGTTATATTTGGTGTGTATTATTATAGCTTGTCTCAAAGCTACCATTATAGACGGTAGGAGGGAATTCTAGTAAATGCGTCTGCAGGGGGCCAAGCTTTAATAGCTTCAGTAATTCTCGGATGAGCTTACTTTCAAAGTCTCGCCCTTGATCCGAGTGTAGACGACTTGGTAGCCCGTAATGTATGAAATATCTGTAACAGTCGTGCTCGCCACAAACCTGGAACGGACCGCGGAGCTGAGGTGGGGATGGGTATGCATCGACCTTAGACCACGAAGCCGGGTCTGAATTGCGAGTTCCGTCGTCGTGAATAGCCGGGTCGAGGTTGGAGAAAGCAGGGTTAACGGTATCTCGACTGGGGTCAAGCTAGGCGGCACAGGAGTGAAGGTCACAGGCAACAGGAAGGCAGGGGCGTAGTGCTTCAGTGGAGAGGCTTCAGCACACGAAGGCCAGATGGGACAAGCACAGATACAGGGTAGCAAGAGTTGAAGGCCTCAGGAAGCAGGATATGCAAATAGGCCACAGGAACAATGAAGCTTATTTCTGGGAATCCAGCGCTTCAGCACAGGAACAGATTTCCAAAGCAGGATAGGAACTTTGAGCAATAAAGGCCTCTGAAACCAGGATATGTGCAGACAGGCCACAGGGACAATGAAGCTTTAGTGCTGGGGATCCAGCGCTTCAGCACAGGAACAGGAAGGCCCAAGGTAGGCCAAGCAGAGGTGCTTGTGGCAACACAGGTTACCTGGAACAGTGATTCCGGAATTATGCTCAGCCCCTTCCTGGGGGGAAGGGTTGACCCTAAATAGCATAGACAGCCAATAGGGGCAGAGCTGCATAGAAGGCAGCATTTAGCAGACTGCAGTGAAAGTCCAGAACCAGGTGATTCCAATAGCTGAATAACAGAGGTTAACACTAGAACCCAGATACCTGCACTCAGAGTATTATACATTATTTTGGTAAGCTATAATAGCCTGGGATATCAATTGTCCCACTAGAGGAGTAAATTAACCTCTTCCCAATGACACTGAAGTGAGTATTTATCTCACAAAACCAAAAAAAATAAGTTTTATTGTTTATATTCATCAGCGACGAAGTTAAAATATATACATAGCACAAACAAAATGACAATACACGTACTCACGGCAGCTCGCTGTTGTGTGGCAGCTGCCTGGAAAAAATAAATCCACCATCCAAACAGACAATACTACGAAGACTCCGCGAAATAAAGTCAATGGAGCTCCTTACAGCAAAACTAACCCAAAAAATGGACAAGTTCCATAAGACATGGGAAATATGGTCAGGTGTGTAACAGACTACTACGAAAGCTATCGGAAAAAACTAAGGGGCCAATTGGGCTGGTCCCCCCCATTTCCCCCCCTCCTCCCCTCCATTTCCCTCCCCAACTCTACTTTCCTCCCCCTCTCCTTTCACCCCTCTCTCTCCCCCTATCTTTTCTTTTTTCTTCCCTGACAATAAAAGATGCACACAAAGAAGCGGCCGCTTCCATTTTAATGTACCTAATGGGGGAGTATGTGAATAGGCAATACTCAACACAACTAGTTACATATTTAACTTAAACAGGAACAATGATTCCTGAATATTTACTGTGTTGTACATGACAGTTAGTACTCCTCCAATGTTTGTATAACGAAATGTATGATATGTGTGTATTTTGTGAAAAACAATAAAAAAATTGAAAAAAAAAAAAAAAAGCTCAAAAAAAAAAAAATTAAATAGAGATTGTCTTATTGCTGCTTGTGGAGTTAAACCATCTAAAAAGAAATCTAAGAAGGATTTAATTAAAAAGAACATTCCTTTGAATGACTCAGGAACCCCACTTTTTATAACTAAGTACCGCAAGCAGGCACAACAAGTAAAAAACATCATACGTAGACATTGGAACATTTTAAAACTTGACAATGAGCTCGTTCCATTTATAGAGCAGGGCCCAAGAACAGTTTTCACGAAAGCCAAAACCCTTGCTAATTATCTTTCCCCCAGTCTCTTTTCTCCCAGTGTTCCAGTAACATCTCTGATAAAAAACAAAAGGCTTTTTCAGATGTGGCCAATGCAGGGTCTGTAAATATGCCACTCCAGTTAAAAACATCGATGTCTATAGAATAAAGAAACCGTATGAGATCAGGTCCTTTTTAAATTGCAATACACAATTTGTAATTTATTATATTTGGTGTAAATGCTCCAAGGGATACATTGGAAGGACAATAAGACCATTGAGACAACGCATAATGGAACATGTCAGATTTATTAGAATTAAGGACACACAACATCCAGTGTCAAGACATTTTGTAGAGTGTCCTCAGGGTGGACTTTCAAATTTGTGGCAATCGAACATATAGAAATGTTAAAACGAGGAGGTGATAGATTTAAAATTTTAAACAAACGAGAAGTGTATTGGATGTTTCAATTTAATACAAGGGTCCCCCAAGGACTCAATGTGGATTGGGAATTGCATCACTTCTTGTAAAAAGTTTACAATAGGTATGCAATTTACCTGATTTGCTGCATGCTATATGTCTATGAATTGAGAAGCTTAGGTTTCACCAATTGAGAAGTGGCCATTCCATCATATAGAGAATTGTTCAGTTTATGACATGACATCTCTGGCTAGAAAAGCTCCTGTTTTATAGCCCCTATTGTAATAGTATTATTATAGCCTCAATTTCTGATTTATTTTGAATCCAAGTTTGAATTGCATAATCACAATGTTCTCCATGCAATTATGTTCTCCATGCAACTTTGTTCTGTTAAAGATACACTGTTCTTTTGAAAATCATTGCAATCAAATAACATGACTTTAGCAATACAAATGTGGTTAATACCACAAAGGGGTTTTCTACTGTTTATATATGTATTGTGTATTGTGAGGGTAATGTGCAGCTATTTGTGTGTTTTTTATTCATTGTTCCACTATAGTGTTGATAGTGGTTTTTAATCAGTTTTATGTTATCATGTGGGTCATTGCTTCTTTAATTAATGCAACATCAGATATTATAAGACAAGTGAATGTAACATACATTATAGCAGTGACCCAGTAAGTTTTATGTGTCACTGATATACCACCATTCCTTTCTCCCCCGAGCAAATATTTTCAAAAGCTCATTGTTTACATGCAGTACTCCCTGCCCTAACAGGCACGTGATTGGCCGGACAAGCCGTCGCGTCATAGCTGGGAGGATACATTACCTCCCTTGCAATCACTAAGTGAAGCTCAGCTGGCTGTGTGTCAGGCTTACGTGCCCCACGCTAGCTAGAAGGGTGTGACGCCCCCTGAGCTTCCGATTGGCCCGAGCAACGTAGCGTCATAAGTTTGGACAGGGAATTGTGGGTATTTAAGTATGCGATCGTGTAGTGATATTTTCTCTTTGATGAAGCGTGGGATACCACGTGAAACGCGTTAGTGTCCTTTTGGCTGTTTTTAATATGCCCCCTATACATTTTTGCACCTAGTTTTTGCAGTTTGTGGTCTCATATATATCTTCAGCAGCAGCAGATGCACCGCTATTTTTCCTGCAATCTATATATATATATGGCATACAGACAGAAAATCAAACAAACAATAAACAAATAAGTCCTTGGCGCACTATCTGGTATATTACCTGACAGAAAAAGAAGTCCATATGTCCTTGTTGATAGGGATATTAGATCCGAAATCCGATCACACTGGAGGTCCTTGGAGGTAGTAGAATCAGATCTGTGATGGTATAAAAAACAAAACAACCATTGCGCAGTACTTCTGGTCAAACATCAACTCCCCCACCGTTGCCAGCTACTTACTTAAAAATAGATTAAAAAGGGCCTCAAAAAGTATCTTTGTCTTCCTTCCCTGTTGTCTAATCTCAGCACAGTTGCCAGGCGGGATGTCCCCTCCGTTCAGATGTAGGTCTCCCACCAGCACAATACCGGAAAATGAGGAAATGAAGCCAATGGTATGATACCGTAACGATTTAATAAAAACTACAGGGCTATAAAACAATGCACTCACATGTATACAGTCCCTATGCACAGGATACAATGTGCCGTCCGCTTGCGTGGGAGGATGTCGGGAAGCTGCAGATGGAGGTGCGACTTAGCTTTGATCCCCGCTTCGTGGCCGCGACTCGGAGCGCCTCGTCCCCCTCTGATGACGTCACTGCCCAAGCTCCCGTTCTCCTCCTCACATGCGTGCACGTCGTATCACAAAGACTCCACCCTACGCGCGTTTCGTGACTACTGACGTCACTTTTCAAAGGCAACGACATTCCCACTGAGCATCTCCTCCAGCCCTGAACCGTCCATATCAGAACATAGGACCTTTATCAAGGAGTCCGAAACGCGTAGGAGGTGCGTTTTTGTCCCCATGGGGGGTTTCATTGTATCCAGTCATGTACTGAAATAAAGGACATTTATTTTTATTCCACCTGGCTCCCTGGCTGTGCGCCATTTGCTGCTGTTTGTTGCAGTATTTAGGGTGCTATAGAGTAGGGGAGGCCAACTCGAGTCCTCACGGGCCACCAACAGATCAGGTTTTCAGGATATTCCTGCTTCAGCACAGGTGCCTCAGTCCTGACCTTTTTTGTGGCCCTTGAGGACTGGAGTTGGTCATCCCTGGTATAGAGCCAATATTTCTTCATTAGTAAACCATTAATCACCATTGCTTTAAATGGGATTTACCACTTCCCTAAGCAATCCACATTCATTACAAGGCTATAAAAACGTTCCTTATAGCAGGGGAGCGCAAACTGGGGGGCACGCCCCCCAGGAGGGGCGCAAGATTTTTCTGGGGGGCATGGGCGGTTGCAGGGGCCCCGCACTCTTCCCCAAGGCATTAAAATGAAATCCCGGGGGATCGCGTGAGGCTTCTGCAACCTCAACTGAGATTCAGCCGGCGTCTGGATGCGTCTCCATAGCAATGCAGCATCAAATAACGCCGTGGGTCACATGACATGACGTCACATAAACCCACATGTCATTTGACGCCGCACTAAGTGAAGGGAGGGGGCGCGAACACCGGGGGACACAAGGCACGGGGGGGCAGGAGCAAAAGTTTGCGCACCCCTGCCTTATAGTACTAAGTTTATTCCCTTTATACAGTAAATGAAAATGAGGAATTTTTGGGTAGTCAGTATTGCAAATTTCCTCCCTTATAATTCAAATTCGTTTTGCAAGGGAGTTTCTATAAAACTCAATATTATTTTAAAATCTTATTCTTGGTGAATGCCACAAAAAATGTAAAATAATATTGCATGTTCTGGCTTTAAAGGAACAATCAATATTATCTCTGGTTTAAGTTCACTATTCTTTCTAGGTTTTATTATTATAGGCATATTACTTTGGTAATATTTATTAATAGACAGAATTAAAGATTAAATCTTTTTTTATTAAGAAATATTTCAAACAGCTGTGTTTCTTCAATTAATATTGCAATTGTATATGTTAATGTAAATGGAATGCTACATACAGAGTCCTAGCAAGCTGAAAACCCAAATCCACTACAGTGTTTGTGTATATACAGATGCAGCGAACGTTATCCGAACATTTACGTGGGTAAATTTTGCGTTGTGCCACGTGTAGGTTGAGATATATTCACAAGTTTTGCCGGGACAGACATAATGGCCCGTCGGATGAACACAGCAGGTCCCTGCTGTGTGAGCCCTACCGGGGTCTGCCTTTCTCTAATAGACGCGCAGTAAGAGGCTGAATCAGTCACTCTAACTGCGTGCCTCTCACAGTCGATCGCGGGGGTTTTATTTAATTTTAAACATTACAGTAATGTAGCCGGGGTCTCCTGAGCTGAACCACATAGGTTTCAGGTCCGGAGACGCCCTACTTCCCGAGATACAGGCCTCGTTATCTCCTATGCATGGAAATGTCTCGCATCACATGATCGGGATGGGACATTATAGCCTGTCCCCGGCAAAACTAGTGAGGATCACGGGAAAATCTCGAAATCCATTTCAAGATTTGTTCGAATAACGGCCGCTGCATCTGTATGTATGTGTGTGTATGTGTGTGTGTGTGTGTGTGTGTGTGTGTGTGTGTGTGTGTGTGTGTGTGTGTGTGTGTGTGTGTGTGTGTGTGTGTGTGTAAGAGACAGCACACTACATAGAGTCTTCAGACATGCATAACCCTGATGAAGGTCCCTCTGGGTGACCGAAACGTTGGTTGCAGTGCCCTTTGATCTAATACAGTTTTTTTGTCTGAAGACTCTATGCAGTGTGCTGTCTCTTATTGCTGGGCCCCAATCTGGTAAATATACTTTTGTTCTATTCATATGGGATAAGCATCTGTTTTTGCCTGGATATTAGTGTGCCAACTGTCTTCTCATATATATATATTGTATTTCCTCGAGTCTAGGACGCACTTTTTTTCCTATTTTCACATTGCTAAAATAGGTCTGCGTTTTAGAATCAATGTATTAAAAAAATCAGCTAGGGGGCGCTGCTGCAGATGCCGGCAGGGATATTCACAATGTGCATGAAAAGCACATGGCTGCGATCACACCCTCCCCTTCCCTTCCCTTCCCATGAGGTGCAGAGGGATCGGAAATGCCTGCCAGGGCACATCAACATTGCCCAGAAGCCCCCCCCCCCCCCCACTCCCTGAATCCTGTGTGAAATGCAGGAAGTGCAGAGGTAGCTGTGTCTCTGGATGTGTTTGTCTCTGTGTGTGTATGTGTTTGTCATTCTATGTCTCTGTGTGTGTCTGTGTCTGTGTGCGTGTGTGTGTGTGTGTGTGTGTGTCTCTCTCTCTCTGTGTGTCTGTGTCTGTCTCTATGCTATCAAAAGCAAGAGAGGAGATTGTTAGAACATGTTCTTTTTACTTTAAGGAAAGCAATGAGTACAGGAATAAAAAGGTACTTGGTAACATCATAAAAAGGGGCCACTAAATGTAAATAGCTAAAATCCCCCCCACACTGCCCCTGCCATATCTGTCTCTCTCTCTGGTCTGTGTGTTCTCCTCCCCCCCATTCTCCTCCCCTCCATTCCCCCCCCATTCTCATACCCCCCCATTCTCTTCCCCCCCCATTCTCTTCCCCCCCCATTCTCTTTCCCCCCCATTCTCTTCCCCCCCATTCTCTTCCCCCCCCCATTCTCTTCCCTCCCCCCATTCTCTTCCCCCCCCATTCTCTCCCCGCCCCCCATTCTCCCCCCCCCATTCTCTCCCCACCCCCCATTCTCTCCCCCCCCCTTCCCTCCATTCTCTCTCTCTCCCCCCATTCTGCCTGTCGCTCCCCATTCTGTGTCTGCCTCTCTCTCCCCATTAGTTATTGAAGTGTCATGTGACCTTGCTAGTTGGGGGTTCAATATGAGCTTGTAGGTGTTCTGTATGTTTTATAATTCTTGTTCAGCTAGTCTTAGCTGATTGGAGGGTGGCAACCTCCTACCTAATTGAAGCTCACTCCCACATTTAAATGGTTAAAAGCTCAATCTATGGCATCTCCCACTCTCAGGGGAACTTGCCTGCTTGCAGTGTGATTGTGACAAATCTATTACAGAGTGCTTTTCCTGGTAATGTACAGGTTAATAAAAGCTTCAATCAGACTTAGAACTTTTGCAACTAATATTGACAGATTTATTATAAATCATTCTTCCTGGCAATGCACAGGTTATTAAGAATCTATATTAGTGTTAGGGACCCTTGAAACGTGGTCTGCCGTGCAGTTGGCTCAAGGGCTTACAACAATTTGGCCAAAATGTTAAACTAAAAGACCATTTTCTTTATTAGTTATTTATACATGTGTAGCTAGGTCTCCTTTTTGTTATCAGTACCCCCTCACCTCGAGCGCGATTGCGGGTACCGCCGAGTCTCAGGGCGGTCAGGCTCCGGCTCGGGGGTTGCCGGGGACGCGTGCGGCCGGTTGCTAAGGCCGCGATCGCGTCACTGGGCTCCCGGAGCCGGGCAGGGAGGGCGCCGCCTTTGCCCGGATACACACGCATGCGCAGTAATCGCGCATTGCACAAGGAAGTCTGAGAGCCAGGTAGAAGTCGCGCGAAGGTTGCGGCAGCCCCAGAGAGAGATTGCGCAGGAGAAGGAGAGAAAGCCCGCAAAGCCCTAGCCTACCAGGGAAGGTTTTAGCCAGGGACTACAGGTCCCATGAGCCTTAGGGGACCCCATGTGACGCCAGGGAGCCAATAGGGCTGAAGGATTGCCCTGCAGACCTAAAAGAGATACAATTCGTGGGGTTTTGCAGACAGGCAGTTGGTGAACGGAGCAGCTAGGGGAAGGAGGTAGGGTGCAGGAGTCGGTGACTCCCTGCACTAGGTCAGCAATCCCCTAGGCCCCAGATAGTCATCCTAGCTGAGTGTGGTAGGGACAGGCCCTAGGTTAGGGACTCTGACCCATTATCTATTTGTTAGTAGGGAACAAAGAACATTGCCTGTGTGCTGAGAGAGAGAGCTGGACTATTTCCAGAGGGGAATCGCCCCTGAGGGATCATACTGTGGTGGATCACGGATATCGTGTAGGAGCTCGCCTTGATCCTTTGTGAAGACCGTTGCAGGTCCGAGCACTGGAGTGCTCGGCAGGTAATCCATAACATCAAGTGCACCAACAAGGCCTATCACCAGACATAGTGACTGAGCAGTCACACACGCACATGTATATGACTTGGTAGTGTGAGACATTGGGGTTACTGGACACGGGTCGGATTATTCCGTGGGAGGTGGCGCATAAAGTGTTAGCGTCCGCCGTGGCGCATAAAGTGTTAGCGTCCGCCGTGGCGCATAAAGTGTTAGCGTCCGCCGTGGCGCAAGATAGCGTTAGCGCCTTACGAGACGCCGTGGTTAGTGTCTCCTCCAGGGAGGGACACAGGTTAATGTGGTATGCACGTATGTTTCTATGTTCATAAGTAAACGGTATTGGTTATTATACATACAGTTTATGTGTTTATTGTGTGATGTCCTGCGAGGAACAATTCCTGCTCTGCTAGGAACCATCGCAGGTGGAGGCGCTGCACCGAGTACGAGAGTACTATTATTCTTAATATATTGCCCCAGGTTCCCCGTGGCAGAAGCTCAGCCCTCCTGTGAGCCACCAGGTAAAGCACCACACCCTGGTAACACTGTATGTCCCTCGCACTCACACTATAATCTGCGATTGGGTGGGGGAATACCCGTTACATTTGGAGGCGCTGCTGAGATCCAAACTGGGGTGCCCTATTCAGTATCAAATTGTCCGATTTAAACGCCATCATGTCCGTGCCGTCCAGGCAAGACGTCCATAACTGGGCCTTAGCGCGCCGCGTGTCTCCAAGGTGCGTGGTTGCAGTGGCGGGAATATCCAATGATACAAGCTACCCCACCGTACGCACCCAAGTACGGGATTGTCCGGGACTGGCCACTGCCCGTATGTTAGACTTTAAACTTGATGCTGACGGCCGGAGAACCACCTACCTCATGGCCACAGAAGATGACATATGCTCAAAGACTGTTCCCAATGTATTGAACCTACCCGAGCCCTCCGTAGAGGAATGTACTAGGCTCCCGAAGAAGCATCAGTACCTACTGGACCCATCGCGAGCCACTGGGCCATCAGTACTCCTCACGGGGCAGGCACACCCAGTGTCTCCTTCACCCCGAGCGGTATCGGGGGAATCAGCAGTTAGCGGAGCAGGGCGCCACCATTGAGAGATAGCTCGTGCATGCGCAGTTAGAGCAGGCGCCGGGAGAACTCCAGACAGCTCGCGCATGCGTAGATAGGGGCCCGCGAAACCCTAGCCTACCAGGGAAGGCTCTAGGCAGGGACAACGAGTCCCATGAGCCTCTGTGCGCCCCACGTGATGCCAGGGAGCCAATAGGGCACAGTGACTCCCTGCAGGAGCAAAATAGATACTTTTCGCGGGTTGTCTGCACGTGGGCAGTTGGTGACCGGAGCAGCTAGGGGAAGGAGGTAGGGTGCAGGAGTCAGTGACTCCCTGCACTAGGCCAGCAATTCCCCTAGGTCCCAGATAGCCCTGAGTCACCCTAGTGGAGTGTTGTAGGGACAGGCCCTAGGCTAGGGACACTGCTCCATTAGCTATTTGTTATAGAGTGCAAAGAACATTGCATGTCTTGCTGGGAGAGAGCTGGATTATCATCAGAACGGGATCGCCTTTGATGGATCATCCTGCGGTGGATCACGGATATCGTGCGGGAGTTCACCTTGACCCTTTGTGAAGTCCGTTGCAGGTCCGAGCACTGGAGTGCTCGGCAGGTAACCCATAACATCAAGTGCACCAACAAGGTCTATCACCAGAAATAGTGGCTGCGCAGTCACACACACACACTTGTATATGACGTGGGAGTGCGAGACATTGGTGTTAGGAATGTGAGCGCACAGCGCCTCAGGCGGAGCTCACGCCTCTCTCCTTACACTGCTCAGACCCTTCCACTACAACCACGCAAGCTCCCTTCAGGTTCATCACTTACCCCTCGGCATGGTGGGACGCTCCACGAGGTTCTTCCTCGTGGCTCTACGCCGCAGCCGTCGGCGCGGAATCGCCGTCCCGCGCGCACATGCGCACCCCACGTTGCTTCCTCTCATGCACACGTTCGACTTACAGTGCACACACAAAAGCCCTTGAACTTATCCCCATTCAGGCTCCGCCTCCAAACACCGCATGGTTACAATCTGGCTCTTGCTGAGTGTCACCTGAGCTCTAAGAACAGCATCCAATGCTCTGAAGCTCCCTGGGCTCCTCCAGGCACGCCCTCTCTCCTGGTTGGCTGTTCCAGCTTTATATACCCTCTCTGTTCTGTGCTTCCTCGCTCGTCATAGTTTTTGTATGGGTGTTTCACAGTGCTTGTTCTTTGATTCTCTCGGTTTTGACGCGGCTTGGCAGACTACCCCCTTTGGCTCTCGACTTCAGATTGTTCCTGTTTACGTACCTTCTGGCTCCCTTCGACCACGGCACTCATCTCGATCCCTCCATACGTCTCCTACCCCTGATCTCGGCAACGGCAACGACCATTCTTCTGGGAAAAACGGTATCGGCAAGTATTCTCGCAATACACCTATCTGGCCTGGCACCATCTAATACCACAACCCGGACACGTCCCTCGCTCTGTCGGTGTGTGTATTCATACCTGCCACCTCAGTTCTAGGGACAGGTCTGGTCTGCGGGCTACTCCGGCGTAACATTATGACGAGCCCACAAGACGCAGACCAGGCCGAACTGAGGCAAGCAATCACTATGCTGATACAGCAAAACCAGGCCATGGCCGATCAGATTGTGGCCCTAACCCGCCAAATGGCCAAACTTTCGGCTCTGGTACCGGAAGCACCTGTTCCTCTTTCTCCTCCACAGGCTGCAGAACCAGTCAGACCCAGCAGTCAGGACGTGAAGATACCGCCTCCCAAGCCGTACGCTGGCAACCCGCAGGAGTGCAAAGGTTTCCTTAACCAGTGCGAGGTTCAATTTGAAATGGCACCCCTTCAGTACGACACCGGCCGGAAGAAGGTAGCCTACGTGTACAACCTACTGACGGGCAGCGCGCTGGCATGGGCCTTGCCAGTCTGGGAGTTGCGCCCGGACCTGACACAAGACTACCTAGCCTTCAAGGGTGAGTTCCGACAAGTCTTTGATTCCCCTGCACGCCGGGAGATGGCGTCTGTTTCCCTCCTCCAGATGACTCAGGGGCGAAGATCGGTGACACAGTATGCAGTGGAGTTTCGCACGCTCGCCGCCGAGACGAACTGGGGACAAGAGCCGCTCGTCTCCGTCTTCTGGCAAGGTCTCTCGGAGTCATCAAGGATGAGCTTGCTCGGCAACCCTGGCCAGACCAATTGGAGGCGCTCATCGACTTGGCCGTACGCATTGATCAACGCATCCAGGTACGACGCTCGGAGCCTCAGCATGTCCGGCCACTAGCCTTCCAAGCACCCTTCCCGAACTCTCCTCTGGTTCCTAGACCGCGTCCTTCGCAGCAGCTGGCACTGGAGCCTCCCGAGCCAATGCAATTAGGGGTGCAACAGATCCGGAATCCACTACGACAACACCGCTACGCCGGCGGACTCTGTTTCTACTGTGGATCCCCTGAACATCTGGTCCGTGCATGCCCTTTGCGTCCGGGAAATGGGAATACTCAGTTAGTATGGAGGGGCTCTCACTGGGTATTATCTCTTCTCGTCCCCTCCCCAAGGAGGCACTGCCTAAGAAACTTACGATTCCTATCTCTCTCGCAGGCGCTGAGTTTCGTACATCTACTGCTGCCTTTATCGACGCCGGTGCTGGAGGAAACTTTGTAGACCTCGATTTCGCCAAACAGAACCGGATACCTTTGGTGAAGAAGGCCCAACCTATTGCCTTGGTTGGGATTGACGGTCGTGCTCTGTCTCCAGCCTTAATCTCGCTACAGACCGTACCTCTCCTCCTATCTACCTATTCCCACAGCGAGACCCTGGTCCTTGACGCCATCCAGGCCCCAGGTACGCCAGTAACCCTCGGCCTACCTTGGTTGCAGAAGAACAACCCTCCAATTGACTGGGTCTCACCTACCCCCATCACCTGGAAACCGAGGTCAGGGAAGTCTCCCAAAATCTTGGCTAACACAATGACTCAGGACTCCATTCTTCCCCCTGTGTATCACCCTTTCCGCGAGGTCTTTAACAAGGTCCGCTCAGAACAATTGCCTCCTCATCGGTCCTACGATTGCCCATCGATTTGGTCCCAGGATACACCTTGCCCAAGTCCAAGACTTACCCATTGTCGATACCTGAGTCTCAAGCCATGGAAGACTACATAAAGGAGAATCTTGAGAGAGGATTCATACGGCCCTTCGTGGAGCAGATTAACATCCAGATTAACAAAGTGGCGTTTCGCCTTAAACTATCACCCTCCATGAGGATCCCAGACGTTTTTCATGCCTCGCTATTAAAACCCCACATTGCCAATCGTTTCTTTCCTAAACAGACCAGCAAGCCAGATCCAGTCACGGTACTCAATAACGAGGAATACGACCCGAGGAGAGGTCTTGGGTTCCGCTCAAAGACATCCATGCGCCCAGCCTCCTGAAGACTTTTAGGAGGAAATTTCCGGACAAGCCGTTCTTGGATCGTCCTGAGGCCGATCCTGAAGAGGGGGGTACTGTTAGGAATGTGAGCGCACAGCGCCTCAGGCGAAGCTCACGCCTCTCTCCTTACACTGCTCAGACCCTTCCACTACAAGCACGCAAGCCCCCTTCAGCTTCATCACTTACCCCTCGGCATGGTGGGACGCTCCACGAGGTTCTTCCTCCACGCTCTACGCCGCAGCCGTCGGCGCGGAATCGCCGTCCTGCGTTTCTTCCTCTCATGCACACGTTGGACTTACAGTGCACACACAGAAACCCTTGAACTTATCCCCACTCAGGCTCCGCCCCCAAACACCGCATGGTTACAATCTGGCTCTTGCTGAGTGTCACCTGAGCTCTAAGAACAGCATCCAATGCTCTGAAGCTCCCTGGGCTCCTCCAGGCACGCCCTCTCTCCTGGTTGGCTGTTCCAGCTTTATATACCCTCTCTGTTCTGTGCTTCCTCGCTCGTCATAGTTTTTGTATGGGTGTTTCACAGTGCTTGTTCTTTGATTCTCTCGGTTTTGACGCGGCTTGGCAGACTACCCCCTTTGGCTCTCGACTTCGGATTGTTCCTGTTTACGTACCTTCTGGCTCCCTTCAACCACGGCACTCATCTCGATCCCTCCATACGTCTCCTACCCCTGATTTCGGCAACGGCAACGACCATTCTTCTGGGAAAAACGGTATCGGCAAGTATTCTCGCAATACACCCCATCTGGCCTGGCACCATCTAATACCACAACAAGGACATGTCCCTCGCTCTGTCGGTGTGTGTATTCATACCTGCCACCTCAGTTCTAGGGACAGGTCTGGTCTGCGTGCTACTCCGGCGTAACATTATGACGAGCCCACAAGACGCAGACCAGGCCGAACTGAGGCAAGCAATCACTACGCTGATACAGCAAAACCAGGCCATGGCCGATCAGATTGTGGCCCTAACCCGCCAAATGGCCAAACTTTCGGCTCTGGTACCGGAAGCACCTGTTCCTCTTTCTCCTCCACAGGCTGCAGAACCAGTCAGACCCAGCAGTCAGGACGTGAAGATACCGCCTCCCAAGCCGTACGCTGGCAACCCGCAGGAGTGCAGAGGTTTCCTTAACCAGTGCGAGGTTCAATTTGAAATGGCACCCCTTCAGTACGACACCGGCCGGAAGAAGGTAGCCTACGTGTACAACCTACTGACGGGCAGCGCGCTGGCATGGGCCTTGCCAGTCTGGGAGTTGCACCCGGACCTGACACAAGACTACCTAGCCTTCAAGGGTGAGTTCCGACAAGTCTTTGATTCCCATGCACGCCGGGAGATGGCGTCTGTTTCCCTCCTCCAGATGACTCAGGGGCGAAGATCGGTGACACAGTATGCAGTGGAGTTTCGCACGCTCGCCGCCGAGACGAACTGGGGACAAGAGCCGCTCGTCTCCGTCTTCTGGCAAGGTCTATCGGAGTCCATCAAGGATGAGCTTGCTCGGCAACCCTGGCCAGACCAATTGGAGGCGCTCATCGACTTGGCCGTACGCATTGATCAACGCATCCAGGTACGACGCTCGGAGCGTCAGCATGCCCGGCCACTAACCTTCCAAGCACCCTTCCCGAACTCTCCTTTAGTTCCTAGACCGCCTCCTTCGCAGCAGCTGGCACTGGAGCCTTCCGAGCCAATGCAATTAGGGGTGCAACAGATCCGGAATCCACTACGACAACACCGCTACGCCGGCGGACTCTGTTTCTACTGTGGATCCCCTGAACATCTGGTCCGTGCATGCCCTTTGCGTCCGGGAAATGGGAACACTCAGTGAGTATGGAGGGGCTCTCACTGGGTGTTATCTCTTCTCGTCCCCTCCCCAAGGAGGCACTGCCTAAGAAACTTACGATTCCTATCTCTCTCGCAGGCGCTGAGTTTCGTACATCTACTGCTGCCTTTATCGACTCCGGTGCTGGAGGAAACTTTGTAGACCTCGATTTCGCCAAACAGAACCGGATACCTTTGGTGAAGAAGGCCCAATCTATTGCCTTGGTTGGGATTGACGGTCGTTCTCTGTCTCCAGCCTTAATCTCGCTACAGCCCGTACCTCTCCTCCTATCTACCTATTCCCACAGCGAGACCCTGGTCCTTGACGCCATCCAGGCCCCAGGTACGCCAGTAACCCTCGGCCTACCTTGGTTGCAGAAGAACAACCCTCCAATTGACTGGGTCTCACCTACCCCCATCACCTGGAAACCGAGGTCAGGGAAGTCTCCCAAACTCTTGGCTAACACAATGACTCAGGACTCCATTCTTCCCCCTGTGTATCACCCTTTCCGCGAGGTCTTTAACAAGGTCAGCTCAGAACAATTGCCTCCTCATCGGTCCTACATTTGCCCCATCGATTTGGTCCCAGGATACACCTGGCCCAAGTCCAAGACTTACCCATTGTCGATACCTGAGTCTCAAGCCATGGAAGACTACATAAAGGAGAATCTTGAGAGAGGATTCATACGGCCCTCCAGTTCCCCGGCGGGAGCAGGGTTCTTCTTCGTGAAAATAAAGGATGGTACTCGAGGCCATGTATTGATTACCGGGGCTTGAACGGTATCACCATCAAGAACCGCTATCCTCTCCCCTTGATCACGGAACTCTTCGATAAACTGCGTGGGGCTAAGATATTTTCCAAATTGGATCTCCGTGGGGCTTACAACTTGGTCCGCATCAGGCAGGACGACGAGTGGAAGACAGCCTTCAACACCCGCTGTGGGCATTATGAGTACCTCGTCATGCCTTTTGGTTTATGTAACGCCCCGGCTGTCTTTCAGGACTTTATTAATGACGTATTTCGGGAGGTGCTCAACATCTTTGTTATTGTCTATTTAGATGACATTTTGATGTTTTCCAAAAATCTCCAGGATCACATTCGTCACACCTCGTACGTCCTCTCACGTCTACTCAAACATCACCTGTACGCCAAACTAGAGAAATGTACCTTCCATCAACGCTCTACCCAATTTCTGGGCTACATTATTTCGGACGAAGGCTTTTTGATGGATCCAGGTAAACTCCAGGCAGTTACGGAATGGCCAGACCAGAGACTCTCAAGGCTATCCAGCGTTTTTTAGGATTTGCGAACTACTATCGGAAGTTCATTCGCAATTTCTCCACTCTAGTGGCCCCCATCACAGCGTTGACTAGGAAAGGGGCTGATCCATCTGCCTGGTCCGCTGAAGCTATCCCCGCCTTCCAGGCCCTTAAAGAGGCATTCGTCATGGCACCGATCCTGCGCCACCCCAACACGGATCTTCCCTTTGTCATAGAAGTTGACGCATCGGACTGCGGTGCAGGGGCTGTACTATCACAGAGGTACTCGCCCCAGGATAAACTTCACCCTTGTGCGTATTTCTCAAATAAATTTTCCTCCGCCGAGAGGAATTATGACGTCGGCAACAGAGAGTTATTGGCCGTTAAAATGGCACTACAAGAGTGGAGACATCTGTTGGAAGGGGCAAAGGAGCCATTTTCTATTTTAACGGACCACAAAAATTTACTTTATATCGAAGGAGCACGTCGCCTCGGTCCTCGACAAGCTCGCTGGGCACTTTTTTTTTCTCGCTTCAACTATCACCTATCCTATATCCCGGGAACGAAGAATGTGAAGGCAGATGCGTTGTCCAGACAATACTCCTCGGAAGACAGGCCTGAGGCAACTTTGGAACCTATCCTACCTCCCGAAAGAATTTTGGCTACTTCCACCTTCAAATTGCTAGACAAGATCAAAAGGGACCAGCAAAAGATCCCTTCAAACACGGCGATCCCCTCTAACAGGCTCTTCATCTCACCCAGATTCATTCCAGAGGTCCTAGATTGGGGACACTCTTCTAAACCCGCAGGCCACCCGGGCTTCAGAAGGACGTTAGACTTAATTCGTCGGAACTTTTGGTGGCCCAGTATGTCTAAAGACATTGAGGAATACACGCGCGCTTGTCCTGTATGCGCCCAGAACAAGACACTTCCACAGAGACCTCAGGGACTTCTTCTCCCATTGCCAGTGCCTGCTCGTCCATGGTCCCATATCTCCATGGATTTCATAGTCGACCTCCCTAGGTCTAGGGGCTTCAACACTATTTTAGTTGTCGTAGACAGGTTTTCGAAGATGGCCCACTTCATCCCCCTCCAGGGACTGCCCTACTCTCCCGCCCTAGCAGACATTTTCTCCGAGCATATCTTTAAGATCCATGGCATTCCGTCTTCCATTGTCTCTGACAGAGGATCCCAGTTCGTCTCCAAGTTCTGGAGGACCTTCACTAAAAGACTGGGAATTGTCTCTTCTTTCTCCTCTGCATACCACCCCAATCCAATGGACAGACAGAGAGAACTAACCAGTCGCTGAAGAAATACTTCAGATGTTTCATCTCCGATTCCCAGGACGATTGGTCCCAACTCCTCCCATGGGCAGAGTACGCGGTAAATTTGGCCCGAAGTGAATCCACCCGAGAATCTCTATTTTTTGTCAATTATGGGTTTCACCCTCCCTGCCTACCCATTTCCAATCTGGCTTCTGGGGTACCGGCAGTAGACGAACGGATTTCCACTCTCCAAGACATTTGGTCCAAGGTACAAAAGTCTTTCCACAAGGCTGCCGATACTGCTAGACTTCAGGCCAATCGCCACCGTCGGCCGGCACCCAACTACAAGCCAGGGGATTTAGTATGGCTCTCGTCAAGAAACATCCGCTTGAGAGTCCCTTCCCCTAAACTGGCTCCTAGGTTTTTGGGACCCTTTCCCGTCGTGGAGCAGATTAACCCAGTGGCGTTTCGCCTTAAACTACCACCCTCCATGAGGATCCCAGACGTTTTTCATGCCTCGCTATTAAAACCCCACATTGCCAATCGTTTCTTTCCTAAACAGACCAGCAAGCCAGATCCAGTCACGATACTCAATAACGAGGAATACGAGGTACAATCCTTACTGGACTCCCGCATCTCCAGGGGGCAGCTTCAGTTTTTGGTCCACTGGAGAGGGTTTTGGACCCGAGGAGAGGTCTTGGGTTCCGCTCAAAGACATCCATGCGCCCAGCCTCCTGAAGACTTTTAGGAGGAAATTTCCGGACAAGCCGTTCTTGGATCGTCCTGAGGCCGATCCTGAAGAGGGGGGTACTGTTAGGAATGTGAGCGCACAGCGCCTCAGGCGGAGCTCACGCCTCTCTCCTTACACTGCTCAGACCCTTCCACTACAACCACGCAAGCCCCCTTCAGCTTCATCACTTACCCCTCGGCATGGTGGGACGCTCCACGAGGTTCTTCCTCCACGCTCTACGCCGCATCCGTCGGCGCGGAATCGCCGTCCCGCGTGCACATGCGCACCCCACGTTGCTTCCTCTCATGCACACGTTGGACTTACAGTGCACACACAAAAGCCCTTGAACTTATCCCCACTCAGGCTCCGCCCCCAAACACCGCATGGTTACAATCTGGCTCTTGCTGAGTGTCACCAGAGCTCTAAGAACAGCATCCAATGCTCTGAAGCTCCCTGGGCTCCTCCAGGCACGCCCTCTCTCCTGGTTGGCTGTTCCAGCTTTATATACCCTCTCTGTTCTGTGCTTCCTCGCTCGTCATAGTTTTTGTATGGGTGTTTCACAGTGCTTGTTCTTTGATTCTCTCGGTTTTGACGCGGCTTGGCAGACTACCCCCTTTGGCTCTCGACTTCAGATTGTTCCTGTTTACGTACCTTCTGGCTCCCTTCGACCACGGCACTCATCTCGATCCCTCCATACGTCTCCTACCCCTGATCTCGGCAACGGCAACGACCATTCTTCTGGGAAAAACGGTATCGGCAAGTATTCTCGCAATACACCTATCTGGCCTGGCACCATCTAATACCACAACCCGGACACGTCCCTCGCTCTGTCGGTGTGTGTATTCATACCTGCCACCTCAGTTCTAGGGACAGGTCTGGTCTGTGGGCTACTCCGGCGTAACAATTGGGTTGGGTTACTGGACACGGGTTGGGATCATTTTGGGGAAGTGTTAGCGTCCACCGTGACGCATAAAGTGATAGCGTCCGCCGTGGCGCATAAAGTGTTGGCATCCGCCGTGGCGCAAGATAGCATTAGTGTTGTGAGAGACGTAGTGAGTAGTGTCTCCTCTAGAGAGGGACACCCGTTATTCATATGTGATAATATATGTTTTGTATGCTGTTCACAAGTAAAAGGTATTTGGTTATCTCACATATCGTGTATATGGTTATTGTAAGAGGTCCTGCGAGGAACAATTCCTGCTCTGCTAGGAACCATCGCAGGTGGAGGCGCTGCACCGAGTAAGTGGTTACTCATAGTATCATAATTACCCCAGGTTCCCTTTGGCGGAAGCTCAGCCCTCCTGTGAGCCAACAGGTAAAGCACCATACACTGGTAACACCGTATGTTCCTCGCACCCACACTATAATCTGCGATTGGGTGGGGGAATACCCGTTACACATTTATAAACCCTTCCATTCCATAGTCTTGCAAGCTGTTGCAGACGCAAAATATAAATGTATTGCAATTGATGTCGGAGCTTTTAGAAAGCAAAGTGATGGGGATAGTTTTAGAGCATCGTCATTGTACAGTATCAACAAATAGAAAACAAGAATTTGCAGTTACCTTTGGACCAAATTTTGCATTGAGTACAACACACATAAAATTGGAACGTACTTTTAGCGGATGAGGGCTATCCATTGCTCACATACATCAGGAAGCCCTACAAGGATTATGAAAAGAAGAAGAAATATTTAATTACATTTACAGATAATATTCAATATAATGATCTTTTTGTCCTATACATAATAGAGGACATTTGATGTTTACCTATGCGTCCATGAATCTCTAGGATTGGAGATGTGATGTATATGTTCTTACGTTATTGAGTCTGAGTGAATACAACTCACACAATAGCAAATATGTCCTACTTTCATGTTATATACGTCACATTTCAAGTTATAGAAGTTTTGCTATTGGCATTATATTAATATGAAGGTGAAGTGAACTGGTATACCATTTCATTATCTTTCATGCAAATTCCATTAGCAGAGCTGTGTTGCTTAATTTTTGGAGAACGAATACATACACAACCTGTAATAATTGAATTTTAAGACCGTTTTGTATCATTACAGTTAATAAAATAGGTATTATATATGCACTACTGCTGTCATCTGTTCCTTAAGGAATTGCATGCTTAAATAAAAAGGCCGGGTAGGTGGACGATCCATGCTGCTGGGACGTGCATCCCCTGATCGCACTGGCCTGAATTTTTTTCATCTAACACCGAGAAGAATTGTACAGATTCTTCCGCTTGGACTTTAAAACATCACCTAAAACAAACCCAATTTTTTTTTTACATACCTGACAGGGTTGAACACTATTTGACTTGAAACAATTTTTTAAACTGTACTCTTTGTTATGAACGCAGTATTATATTTACATTACATTTAAAATTCGATGAATTGTGGTGGGTATGGTCAGCGCATGTGCTTCAACATGGTATCCAGATGAAGGGTACCAAGCAAATGAGAGATAAAACAGTTTATTCTGAATGTGGTGTTGCTCAGAGATGCTAATAACAGGGGGATAAAATACTATTACTCACACAGCCATATGTGAGTAGATTCCCATCAGATAATTCCTGCAGATGGGTGTTAGGTAGTGTCTTCCTTCAGTCTACCCGGATGACGTCACTTAAGATGGCGGGCATCCCTCCTGTAATTATTGTGGGTAAAGAGTCGCGTCCACAAGTTTACGATATAAAAAGTTTATTAGTTATAAAAGGTATAATATAAACTCACACATTAAAAATCCACTGATCTGCCTCGACACCCATCACGAGTCCTCCAGCTGCGATGCACTCCCGATGGCACGTCCGACGTCGGGCCCGCATACAAGGGGCTCGTCTGGGGTATGGATGCTGAGAGTGTCCACAATACACCAGAAGGGAATTACGCGTTTCGCGAGTGACTCTCTGTCAGGATCGCCTAGACCTCCTGCTTAGCCATAGTTCTTCTTTGTCCACTGGGTGTGCTGCTGTCTTCTGTTTCCTCTGGGTTCCTCTGTCTGCCTGTCTGTCTTCTTGTTGCTCCTGTCTCTGTCCTTTATAGCTTCTGCTTCCTGGTTGGTACAATTGCCTTTGCTTGAAGTCAGACTCCTAATGCACATGCCTCTGATTCCTGATCTGTTTCTGTACCTGTACCTGTATTATAGAAGCCTGTTCACAGTAAAAGCCCTTTCTGGTATTCTGGCTTGTCCCTGTTTGTTCCTGTTCTCAGTCCCTGCCCCCAGACCTGTCCTTGCTCCCCTGTCCTGTTCCAGTCTCCTCGTTGCCGACCTCTGCTTGTTACCTGACTTCGATACCTGCCGCCTGCCTCGGACCCCTGCTTGTGACCACTACTACGCTCATGCTGTTCCGGCCACCGAGATCCTACCCGCCACAGGAGTCTCCCGTGACAGAAAGCAAAGGCCACTTCTGGACCTCGCTGGAACAGATTCTTCTTCTGCCTGCACCCTTTCCTGCCTGCTGCAGCAGACCACATCCGCATGGTTGAAGATAAGTACTTTTGTTTCTTTTTTGGAAATCCCAGTTGGGAAGGTTTTTTTTTTTGCTGCTTAGTGTTCTGCAAAAATTATTGCGTTCATAACGAAAAAAACATTTTTGCTGAGACTAGAACTGTTGCTGCAGACTAGTGCACCTTTCTTTGAGATTTTTCTTTTGTGCAGTGCCTGGGTTAACCCTTGCAGTACCTGTTGCCACCTTTTAGACTCTGACTTTTCGTTCCCTGGACAAGGCTTGTCTCTGCATCACTGGTTGGACCACTGCTGTTCACAGGGTTCCCATTTCAAAAGACAAGAGTGCTTACATTATTTTGTTACTGCATACTGTGATTTTTCCTGCAATCTGTAGTTCTTCATATGATTGGTTCTAAGGTTTCAGGTTTACCTGCAAGTCCCCCTAAAGTTTGTTTCTCTGCAACATATGATATCCTTAAGCCTGATATCTAAAGTTTCAGATTTAACTGCAAGGTTCTGTCTGATATTCCTATGTCTGATGTCAAAAGTTTCAGATTTAACTGCAAGGTTCTGTCTGATATTCCTATGTCTGATATCTAAAGTTTCAGATTTAACTGCAAGGTTCTGTCTGATATTCCTATGCCTGATGTCAAAAGTTTCAGATCTAACTGCAAGTTTTCTCTGTAGTAGTTTCCTGCTGTCTATGATATTTCTATGCCTGATTTCTAAAGTTTCAGATTTAAACTGCAGGGTTTCTCTGTCTATGTTTTTTCCTTGCATTTATAAATCTCCGTGACTGATGCTAAAGTCTCAAAAGGTCAGCTCTCCCATCTTGTGTCTCTCTGTGTCTAATATTCCTGTTGTTCATTCTAATGCTTCTGTTTTAAAAACACATTTCCTCTTTACTGGTTTCTTGGGAAGTGTGGTTTCCCCATGTCTGAAATTAGGGCTCCTACTCAAACAGTCTTGAGCAGTAAATGTGAACACAGTACCACTGATTCTTCAGAACTTCTCAAAGCAAGGAAGAAGAAGAAAAAAAAGAAGGGAGGCATTACTGTGGAAGTTGCAGAAGAAATTAAGAATGAAAATTTAACCCCAGAGTCTGCATTTGATTAAAGAGATATACTGCAGCTTAAAGCAACTCACAGACGTATCCCAAGAATAGTGGAAGACAAGAAAGATGCCCTAACTCAGACGCTTCAAGCTGCACAGAAAACAATTGATTGTCTTTATGGGCGTTTAGATAAGGAGCAAGAAGCCAAGGCTGCACTACAAAGCTGTCTATCTTCAGCAATTGCTAAGTGTGTTCTCCAGGAGAAAGAAAAAGAGCAGTTGGAGAGGGACAGGGTGATCCTGTCAAGTAAGCTGGAGAAGGCCTATGCTGATAATGCCCAGTACCAGAGTTTCATGGCTCAAGTTGGCGCAAAACTGGAAGCCTCTGTGGAGAGGAATTGCCACTTCAACACAGAACTATGTTCATTGAGAGAGATCTTCGAAGGGTTAAATAGCAGTTTTGAAATGGTAACCCAGGAGTGCAAGAATCTCTTGTCCAAGTCAGTGAAGGATATAAGAAACTCCATAAATTAGGAGAGGAGAAGAAACAGTTGGCCCAGGAAAAGTTAGAATTGCAGACAGCACTGCAGAATGCAGAGAGAGTGCTGCAAGAAGAACGTGTCTCCCTGGAGCGGCGCACACAAGCAGAAAATATGCTGCAGAGTCAGCTGCGAGAACTGCGTACACATCTGCAGGACACCAAGGAGAAATGGGTGAATGCTGAAGAAAAGCAGCGAGTACTACAGGAAGAAAGTTTCCAGACTGCCTACAAAATAAAGATGCTGCAAGATTATTTGAGTACCCAGTGTGTCCCCAAAGAACAGCATGAGGAGCTAAAGGCCACACTGAGCATAACCAGAGCCTCGCTGGAGGAAGAGCTAAAGCTAGCAGCTGAACACACATCTCAGCAACTCACAGCGCTGCAGGCGCAGATCGCTGAGCTCAAGACACAGCTTGCCAAAAAGGAGGAGAGAGAGAAGGTGTCCGTCTGTCAAGTGGCTGGCCTGACACAGCGCTATGAGGTCAAAATGGCCGATACCTGCAAATTATTGGACCACACAGCCCGTGATAAGGTCCAGCTGCATCTGGAGCTGGACAATGCCCGGGAGGAGTACCGGAAGCTGCAGATCAGAAATGAAGAAGAGGAAACATATTTAAGCTTTACTCTGAGTCAGCTGGGAGATATGGAGTCGCGACTCAACTCCAAAGAAGCCGAACTGACAACTGCATTGAGTGGGAAAAGAAGTGCAGAAGGACAGCTTCAAGAGCTGAAAACTCAAATAGCTTGTCTTAATGAGAATTTAGGTGATACCACGAAACGGGAGTCACAAAAAGAGACCATGGAGCGTGAATTCTATGTTCCCACTTACCCATGTGAAAAGTCTGCACCCATCCTTGATGCCCACATTCCTGATGTCCATGCCTCTGCAATGGAGTTGAACGTATCCATTGGGAAGTTCCAGATTCCAAAACTAAAAGAGATATATTGGTCACAAAAAGAGACCACGAAGAGTGAACTCTGTGTCCCCAATGACTCATGTGGAAAGGCTGCACCCGTCTTTGATGCCCACGTTTCTGATGTCTGTGCCCCTGCATTTGGGTTGAACGCACCCATTCGGAGGTTCCTTGCAGCACCCAATGTACCTGTGGAGTACCCTCTGCCCACTGACAAACCAAAAGAGGTGGGTCACCTTGAGTCCTCTTTTAACCAAGGCCTCTGGGAAGAGCCTGGAGGATCATCCGGAGAACGCTCTTGAAAGGGGGGAGTAATGTCAGGATCGCCTAGACCTCCTGCTTAGCTATAGTTCTTCTTTGTCCACTGGGTGTGCTCCTGTCTTCTGTTTCCTCTGGGTTTCTCTGTCTTCCTGTCTGTCTTCTTGTTGCTCCTGTCTCTGTCCTTTATAGCTTCTGCTTCCTGGTTGGTTCAATTGCCTTTGCTTGAAGTCAGACTCCTAATGCACATGCCTCTGATTCCTGATCTGTTTCTGTACCTGTACCTGTATTATAGAAGTCTGTTCACAGTAAAAGCCCTTGCTGGTATTCTGGCTTGTCCCTGTTTGTTCCTGTTCTCAGTCCCTGCCCCCAGACCTGTCCTTGCTCCCTTGCCCTGTTCCAGTCTCCTCGTTGCTGACCTCTGCTTGTTACCTGACTTCGCTACCTGCCACCTGTCTCGGACCTCTGCTTGTTACCTGACTTCGCTACCTGCTGCCTGCCTCGGACCCCTGCTTATGACCCCTACTATGCTCGTGCTGTTCCGGCCACCGAGATCCTTCTCGCCACAGGAGACACTCTCGCTTCCTCAGGTTCCTGCCGGTGTCTGCGTCATCCCTACTATATATACCCTGCGTGCTACCAATTAGAGTGGGGGGAAATGCGTAGTTCCCTGCCGGTGTACTTTGGACACTCTCAGCTTCCACACCCCAGACGAGCCCCTTGTATACGGTCCCGATGTCGGACGCGCCATCGGGAGTGCACCGCAGCTGGAGGACTCGTGACAGGTGTCGAGGCTGATCAGTGGATTTTTAATGTGTGAGTTTATATTATACCTTTTATCACTAATAAACTGTTTATATCGTAAACTTGTGGACGCGACTCTTTCCCCACAATAATTACAGGAGTGATGCCCGCCATCTTAAGTGACTTCATCCGGGTAGACTGAAGGAAGACACTACCTAACACCCATCTGCAGGAGTTATCTGATGGGAATCTACTCACACATGGCCGTGTGAGTAATAGTATTTTATCCCCCATATCCCCCTGTTATTAGCATCTCTGAGCAACACCACACTCAGAATAAACTCTGTTTTATCTCATTTGCTGGGTACCCTTCATCTGGATTCCATGTTGAAGCACATGCGCTGACCGTACCCACCACAATTCCTTGCACTACAGGAGGATTCAGGGATGATCCTCTCTTTTGGTTGAGCAGCAGTGCAATACTAAGGGCTTGTATATTCTTTTATGGTATTATTTTTTTCTAGCCCTATTCGGTCTGAATGGATTGTATTAATTATTTGTAAATACAATTTATGATTATTTAGGGAGCGCCCCAGTTACCCAATTCCATTTAAAATTCGATATTAGACAATATGTAATTAATAAATAATATATAGACTTACTTGGGATGGACATAATCTCTGCAATCTCTCTCCACATTTTATCAACGATCATGATACGCCTGACAATGCATCGCGCAGATATATCTCAGAGATTAATTGCTCGATAGCAGAATTATCCATTGTACTAATTGAACGCATCATTTTTACAGTAAATACGGAAAAAAATTCAATAAAAAATATGATTTTTTTAGTACAAAAAAATATATATATACACTGTATTAACAAGAATTCAATTTATATATATATAAAAGCGTAAATGAAACGTTTTTATATCTATCAATTGAGCGTTGGCCGCAGAGCTGCTTGCGGAGACAAACTTTTTTGTCTTTGCGACGGCCGGGTCACGTGAGCGGTTCGCCCAATGAGGGCAAACCAACTCTGTGATGTCACTTCCACGCCCCCTGCAACACCCCCAACACGCCTCCCTGTCGCGTCTACCTACAGGACAAGAATCGCCTCCCCTACATGCGAGCGTGATGTCACGGCGCTCAGTTGTGAGCAAGCAGCATAGACGCGGCCTTAGGGCTCTATTATTATTATGATTGTTTGTAAGGCACCAACATATTTCGGAGAGCGGTACAATGAGGGTACAGAGAGATGTAAATTACATAAACAGAGTTACATACCAAATAAGGACTACCAACTACAAAGCAAAACTAAAAGTAACAAGGGCCCTGCTTGTGAGAGCTTACAATCTAGAAGGCTCTATGCATTCGCTGAAAGTGTGTTTTGTTGCACTGCTCTGTGTTTTCTTACATCTGATGCAGAATTTTAGACTTACGCCGCTTCAATATGGAGTATTTGGGGGGAAAATAAAAGGCAAACATAATAGTGCTCTTTATTATATGTGCAACACGTAACTTCTCCCTAGCTACTGACATTCTCCAATGTGCAAGCCAGGGCAGACGGGCAAACATGGAGCAAAATGCTTTGGAGCAGGGTGAAAATGCCCTGGTTTTGCTCCAAAATTGCATTGAAACATAGGCCCCATAGTTTCTCAAATGAAATACGTGTAGGAGTATGTTTTGGCTGCTGCTGGTATTTCGTCAGATTCCTCCCATCCATCTCTAACAAATAATGCACAAAAAGTTCTGAAATAAATCAAATGAGAAGAGTGACAGTAAATCAAAGAATATATGTTGTAAACAAGGGTTGAAGCTTTTTCTCTATTGTATCTTTGACTAATGGAAGTTAGGTTCATTAATGTCGTCCTACACATTCTACAACGTACATGTAAATGTTGTTTTAGAAAATACAAACTCACAATCGCGTTAAAATCAACCCTAACCGGAAGGCTAATTGTTATGCAGTACCGCAGTGACCACATTGGTTTGCAAGGGACTGTCTCGTCGGTTTAAATACAGTTTTTAAGGAGAGAGAGACAAAATAAATTATTTCTTCCACTTCCAGGCATCACAAGTCCACATCATTTTATATGCCTATTGGTTATTTAGGCTGCACTTCTCACCTAGAACTTATGTAGTGCTCTGGGCAGACCTTTTCAGCATCTACACGAGCCCCCAGGGTATTCTCTGTTCAGCCTCTTTTCCCACTTCATAAAACAAAATTGAAAGTGGAATTAGTTACACAGAACCATCGCCACTAGGAATATATTTTGTGCAAAATTGGGAGTTTATGTGAAATGTCAACAACCTTCACAGTAAGATCTCTAAATTACATTCCAGGTAATATTGCTGCGTTAACATTATACATACAGTTGAATCAAATTCTGCTAATAAAGCTAACATAAAACCAGTACTACATATGAATAATTTTGAGCATTTTCGTGGATTGTTATACTTTGGGGAGGTATATTAAAGATCTTTGCATAGTGGGATTGCTAAGCATCTCTCAGTTCTTAACTTGAGGCCAGAAAATATGTGCTGTGCTTACTGCACTATTTTATCTACAGTATGGGATGGTTTCTAACGCTTCACATTTTCAGAAACCATTTTATGCTGTCCATAATAGTTGTTACCATTGCTCTAAGTGGCCTCAAAGTAGTGGTCTGTGTCAAAATGTCAAGACATTCTAAACCAGTTGAACAATGGTGCAGAACTATTTGGATCATTTAAAAAAAGATGCATATACTGTATAGTGTAATATTATAAAATAAAAAAAGCTGTGTGTGCTGAGCACGCGCATAGTAAGTGAAACTTCTTTGACTTTTGTCACAGAAATTGTATTTGTGTTGGTGATGTTTTAATTAAAAATCAAAATACAATTTCAGTTACAAAACGCAAATAAATTTGACTTAGAATGCGCGTGCTCGGCACACATCCCATGTATTAGCTATTTGCACTAAGTGTGAATTCCTTGTGTGTATGTGTGTCAGTGTGTGTGTGTATGTCAGTCAGTCAGTCAGTCAGTCAGTGTGTGTGTGTGTATGTCAGTCAGTCAGTCAGTCAGTCAGTGTGTGTGTCAGTCAGTGTGTGTGTGTGTGTGTGTATGTGTCAGTCAGTGTGTGTGTATGTGTGTCAGTCAGTGTGTATGTGTATTTGTGTCAGTGTGTATGTGTAAGTCAGTGTGTATGTCAGTCAGTGTGTGGGGGGGTGTGGGTGGGTCAGAGTGTGCGGGGGTGTGTGGGTGAGTCAGTCAGTGGGAGGGGTGGGTGAGTCAGTCAGTGTGCGGGGAGGGGTGGGTCAGTCAGTCAGTGTGTGGGGAGGTGTGGGTGAGTCAATCAGTGTGCGGGGAGGGGTGGGTCAGTCAGTCAGTGTGCGGGGAGGTGTGGGTGGGTCAGTCAGTCAGTGTGCGGGGAGGTGTGGATGGGTCAGTCAGTCAGTGTGCGGGGAGGTGTGGGTGGGTCAGTCAGTCAGTGTGCGGGGAGGTGTGGGTGGGTCAGTCAGTGTGCGGGGAGGTGTGGGTGGGTCAGTCAGTCAGTGTGCGGGGAGGTGTGGGTGGGTCAGTCAGTCAGTGTGCGGGGAGGTGTGGGTGGGTCAGTCAGTCAGTGTGCGGGGAAGTGTGGGTGGGTGGGTCAGTCAGTCAGTGTGCGGGGAGGTGTGGGTGGGTCAGTCAGACAGTGTGCGGGGAGGTGTGGGTGGGTCAGTCAGTCAGTCAGTGTGCGGGAAGGTGTGGGTGGGTCAGTCAGTCAGTGTGCGGGGAGGTGTGGGTGGGTCAGTCAGTCAGTGGGGGGGTGTGGGTCAGTCAGTGTGGGGGGGGGTGTGGGTGGGTCAGTCAGTGTGTGGGGGGGGGTGTGGGTGGGTCAGTCAGTGTGTGGGGGGGGGGGTGGGTGGGTCAGTCAGTGTGTGGGGATGGGTGGGTCAGTCAGTGTGTGGGGGGGGTGTGGGTGGGTCAGTCAGTGTGTGTGGGGGGGGTCAGTCAGTGTGTGGGGGGGGTGGGTCAGTCAGTGTGTGGGGGGGTGGGTCAGTCAGTGTGTGGGGGGGGGTGGGTGGGTCAGTCAGTGTGTGGGGGGGGTGGGTCAGTCAGTGTGTGGGGGGGGGGGTGGGCCAGTCTGTGTGTGTGGGGGGGGTGGGTCAGTCAGTGTGTGGGGGTTCAGTCAGTGTGTGGGGGGGTGGGTGGGTCAGTCAGTGTGTGTGGGGGGGGGGGGGGTCAGTCAGTGTGTGGGGGGGGGTCAGTCAGTGTGTGGGGGTGTGTGTCAGTGTGTGTGTGTGTCAGTCAGTGTGTATGTGTGTGTGTGTGTGTATGTGAGTCAGTGTGTGTGTATGTGAGTCAGTATGTGTGTATGTGTCAGTGTGTATGTATGTGTGTGTGTGTGTCCTGCCCCCCTCTCTCCTGACTCTCCCCAGCACACTTGTCCTCCCCCCAGCACCCTTATCCTTTCCCTGCACCCAGACCCTTTCAGCAGTCCGCCCCCCCCCCCCCCCCCCATTCCTACCAGATCGCGGCACAGAGGAGATGGAGGCAGTGTCGGCGGGGGGAGAGGGAGAAGCGCGTCATCGTCAGCTGGAGCCGACTCGGAGGCTTCTGATGGTGCTGTGGGGGACGTGGGGGACGCAGCGCACTCATCACCCCCCTCCACCCCCCCCGTTACCGGAGCAGTTCTATGCCTTGGCCGGGGCATGCACCGGGAGGAGAGGCCGCAGGAGATCAGTGCCTGCATAGAGCCCCGGGGAGCAGTGTGGGCTTCAGTGTCCCTGTGAGGAGAGTCATGGCGTCTCGAGCGTCGCCATGACTACCGGGCATGCGCAGCATATCAATGGGCGGGGAACGGGCGGGGAATCAGCGGCGCCGTCACAACTGCACATGCGCGGCATGGCAGCGGCCGTTAGGAGCGCCAGCTATCGCCGCCGCATATGTCATGATGTGTGGGGGGGTGGGGCTCGGGGGGGGGGGGATTAGGAGCGGCGCCGGCGGCTATCGCCGCCGCCGCATCTGATTTGTGGAGCGGGTGTGATGTCAGTGTTGGGGTCGGGCTGAGCCAGAACACAGCCCGGCCTCAACTGCCAGCACTGACGTCACATCCGTTTCATATCTGTCTCCACAATTCTTTTTTGCCCCATCACGAATGAGGTGCCACTAAGGAAGTTTCACTTCAAAATAGAGTATTTCTAAAACAAATCCCTTGTTTATAAATAAAATGGAACTATATATTTGTGCATAAAAATAGTGGTACTCCAGATTTGTAAATAAACCAGGAATGGTCCCCCAAACCCTCTACTACCATCACATTTCAACACCGAATTCTTACTTTAACTATGTACAGTAGTAGCGCTCAATTTTTCTTGTATTGTGTAAGTTTTTTAACTTGTTCCCCTGCTTTTTAACTTGTTTATTAATGACCTTGAGGTTGGGATCGAGAGCAAAGTCTCCATCTTTGCTGATGATACTAAATTGTGTAAGGTAATAGAATCAGAGCAGGATGTAATTTCTCTTCAGAAGGACTTGGAGAGACTGGAAACATGGGCAGGTAAATGGCAAATGAGGTTTAATACAGATAAATGTAAGGTTATGCATTTGGGATGCAAGAATAAAAAGGCGACTTACAAATTAAATGGAGATATATTGGGGGAATCCTTGATGGAGAAGGATTTAGGAGTGCTTATAGACAGCAGGCTTAGCAATAGTGCCCAATGTCATGCTGTAGCTGCAAAGGCAAACAAGATCTTATCTTGCATCAAACGGGCAATGGATGGAAGGGAAGTAAACATAATTATGCCCCTTTACAAAGCATTAGTAAGACCACACCTTGAATATGGAGTACAATTTTGGGCACCAATCCTAAGAAAAGACATTATGGAACTAGAGAGATTGCAGAGAAGAGCCACCAAATTAATAAAAGGGATGGACATTCTAACTTATGAGGAGAGGCTAGCTAAATTAGATTTATTTACATTAGTCTAAGAGGGGATATGATAACTATATACAAATATATTCAGGGACAATACAAGGAGCTTTCAAAAGAACTATTCATCCCACGGGTAGTACAAAGGACTCGGGGCCATCCCTTAAAGTTGGAGGAAAGGAAATTTCACCAGCAGCAAAGGAAAGGGTTCTTTACAGTAAGGGCAGTTAAAATGTGGAATTCATTACCCATGGAGACTGTGATGGCAGATACAATAGATTTGTTCAAAAAAAGGTTGGACATCTTTTTAGATGGGAAAGGTATACAGGGATATACCAAATAAGTATACATGGGAAGGATGTTGATCCAGGGATTAATCCGATTGCCAATTCTTGGAGTCAGGAAGGAATTAATTTTTTCCCTTAATGGGGTTTTTTGTTTGCCTTCCTCTGGATCAATAAGTAAGTATAGATATAGGATAAAGTATCTGTTGTCTAAATTTAGAATAGGTTGAACTTGATGGACGTACGTCTTTTTTCAACCTCATCTACTATGTAACTATGTAAGTTCCCTGAGAGTACATAAAATGGCTCCCATAGGAAATTATTTTCTGTTTTATGATTAAATGCACAATCCAAGAATTCTAGAGAGAAATTGAAGGAAATAAAAAAAAAAATATGAATATATGGATGCCAAGTATATTTAGGCTTATGTTTAAAGAAAAAGAGCTGGCTACTTTCAAGGAGACCAGTTCTCCCAATGATTGTGTTACAGGTTGACACAAATCAGTAGGACAGTTGTTCTTTTTTGAGCAGGAACACCACTAAAGGATTTTTAAAATCTCAGTGGAGCCCCTCACTCATCTCCTCCTCGCTTACACGCATCCAAACTCACCCTTCATTGCACAAGGACACACACTCACCCACCCTCCCCTTACTCACTCCACATTCACCCTCACACATCATTCTCAACACACACATTTATCCCTTCTCACAGGTCACACCCACCCTCTTTCTTAATCATAAACACCACATTCACCCCCTTTCTCTTACTTACACCACATATCTTTCCCACCACAAGTGTTGCATTAAGATGACAAAGATATACGGTATGTAATAGGAGATGTGCTTTATCTCAATGACAGAGACCAACGTCTGCAGCAGATTTTAGGGCATTCTTTGACAGGAACAGTATCAAGTGGAAAAGGGTGCAAAAAGCGATAAAATAGTCCACACCAGGAACAGAGAAAGAATCCTTCATTTTGTATTTATCTAAAATGCTTGCGGAAACACATAAGTGTCTTCTCTAAGGGACTCGCCTTTGTTTCTACAGTGCGATTTGACCACTTTCTAATTGAGACATGATTGACAAATTTGAGAGATCACTTAACATGAAATCGTTTTTTCTTTCATCCTCTATAGATAACGTACCAGCCGTGAAGGGCAGCAAAACTGTATGACAGGTGACGCAAGTGACTGACACAGGTCGGATGTTTACTCATATCCAAATTTGTACCTCCCACAAAAAAAATCTTTCCGGAAGCACATTTCACAATATGTTGAGAAAAGATGTTCAGAAATATTGTCAGCAGAAACATAATTTTTTTTCAAATTTGACAGGAGCTGAGTAACAGGCCCTTAATGATGTATAAAAGAAGACAAATATATTGGTGTTATAAAAACTAATAAAGGAAGAGGCAAGTAATATAATTACAGAAAGGAGGTCCTGAGACAACTGTGGTATATCAGCTGCTTAATAATATTACATAATGACTCAACTCAACTATTACCTACAAGGCAGAAATTAAAAAAAAGTATATACATATGACAAAGTATAATAATTGGATTGATGATACAGTAGCAGATTATCTGAATATGGAGCCATCCAAGAACGCAGTCTTCTACTTGCTTCCTAAAATTCCCAAGTGCCTCATTATTCCACCTGGGAGACCTATCATCCTTTCTACAAATTCAATTAATCAGCCTTTAACCACGTATGTGGATTCTTCTTCTTTTTTTTTTTTTTTTACAATCAGCTGTGATGAAAGGTAAATCATACATCAGAGACATGTTTGGATAAAATTAAATAATTACAATGGCATCCTCCTGGACTTAATCTGGTGATTACGGATGTCACCAGTGTATATGCTGATTTACTCCATGAGTTAGGATTTTAAATAATTAATAAGGTCACAGAAGAAAAACATGGCATACACCATGCAACTATAGGGAAAATGCTGCACACCACATAAAAATAATATAAGGATACAACTACCGGTGCTCCTGGTTCAGGATTCTCTGTGATGATCCAGCTTACAATGGAAGGTATAAAGAACAGGGCTTCACGGAAGCCCTGTTCCATGGAGTCCTGTTCTTTGTACCTTCCATACACCATGGAACTGCCATATGCAGTAATTTGGCACCTGCATCTGCACATTTGTGTATGTAGCATTTTGAAGAGCCATTTATCAATTACGATTTTCCAACTTCATTTCAGACACTGCAGATTTATAGATGACATATTTTGTCATTTGGGACGGTACAGAGGAAAACCTTATCGAGTTTTTTTCTTATTTATCTGGTTTGGTACACAACTGCTAGTAACTTTATTCACCACAAGGCAGGCGTTCTCAGTTTCAGTCCTTAAGACCCCCCCAACAGGTCAAGCTTAAGGATATCACTGATTCAGTACAGGTGGCTTAATCAGTGATTCAGTTCAAGAGCCTGCTTCAGCACAAATGGACCAATCACTGATTGAGCCACCTGTGCTGAAGCAGGGGTATCCTGGAAACCTGACTTGTCGGGGGGTCTTGAGGACTCGAGTTGAGAACCTCTGACATAAAGTATTGCGACACTGGCATTATCTGACTGTAAACTCGATTCTTGGTGATTATTGTGTGAATGGATCTTTGAAGGCCCTATAAGAAGGGCAATAAATTAGCTAATCAAATTGTAAAAGCACATGATTCATGTTTACCTTGCATATTCTTATTCCGTCATATAACTTGGAGTAAAAGGATTGGAATTCATTAGTTATCTGGGTCAGGTTAGTAGTTAGATTTCCGTATTTTAGTCTGATAACGTGAATACTATGACTGGACTGGATGAACCTCAGTTAAGAGTCTAGCATTGTATCTGGCTTATTTGCCTTTTCAAAAAATTTAACTTTGGTCCATTTAAGAGATTTTTCAGCATTCCATGTGAGGAGTAGGTTTAACTCTGCTTTGGCCTCGTTCAATTTAGAAAGAACGGTCGGCTGCCCGTCTTTTTGGTGTAATATAGTCAAATCCGATATTTTGCTTGATCCAATTTTATTTTCGTCTCACGTTCCTTCTTTCTACCAGCTGCTATACCTATTAAGCTACCCCTCAAGGTGGCCATATGTGCCTCCCAGAGAATAAAAGGAGATGAAACACTGTCCTTACTGGTCTGAAAGAAGAACGATAAATCCTCCTCTAATGATTTCCTAATTTCTGGAATCATAAGCAGAGATTCATTAAATTTCCATTGTGTGGATTGTGAGGACATATTTAGGTTAGAACATCTTATTTCCACCGGAGCATGGTCCAACCAAGTAGCAGCATGGATTTTGGTATAGGTACAGTTAGGCATTAATCTGGAAGAGACAAAAATATAATCAATATGGGAATAAGAACCATCGGAGGTGAGTAGAAACTGAACTCCTTGAGAAGAGGATTGAGTTCCCTCCAGGCATCAGAGGGCTGGAGATTCCTCAATCCTTTGGTCAATGCCTTAAGCTCTTCATTTCTGCAGAGTGTTAGAAACACTGATTTATCCATGGCAGGATTCAATGCCAAATTGAAATCTCCACCTAAAATTATTTTGAAACATGTAGTCAGAAATGTAGTGCTGGTTTCATTTGGGGCGTACAAATTGGCAATGGTCAAGTCCTGGCCATAGAGGGATCCAACAAGAATCAAAAATATCCTGTCTGTATCTGATCTTGATTGGACAACCTTAAATGGATGTCTGATATTCAACAAGATTGACACCCCTCTTTTTTTTTTTACTTGGGCAGCCGAGTGAAAAACCTGTCTGTATTGCTTGTCAAAAGAATGATCGAGTCCTATCTTTTTTTTTAAATGGGTCTCATAGAGGAGCAATACATCACCTCTATGTCTTTTATAATCGGTCATGGCCATTCACCTCTTACAAGAATTATTGAAACCATTCACATTATGTGATATGACTATTAATGACATTTATATGGATGGTGGGCAATATTCTGGACCCACTTGGGGGGTTGCAGTAAACCTTTCTAGGTGGAAATATGTTAAGTGAAGAACCATGCCTGAGTAGTACCCTGAAGGAAGGGGGAGAAAAAGGGAGCTTTTAAGCACTGGATTGTCCCGTAGCTCATGTACCCTTGGGTAAAACGGGGCATGCGGTACCAGGGGATGGATAGAGATGCACACGCCTAAGCATACCAGAATCTCCAGAAAACATTGTAGTTACCAGAGCCAACAGGGCCACCCTAACCGCAACAAGGACCTAGAGAAATGCAAGAGCAAAATGCACGCAACCCAGATCACAAACAATGTTTAACTTTGCACAAAGATTTTTCGCAAAACTAACTTTCTAGTAAAACAAAAATAGATAACTCACCCAATGGCATAAACTCTGTATATATTTATTTATTATTTTTTTGTTTGTCTCCTCCTCTCCTCAATTCTCTTATATTGTAAACAGATACTCATTATCTGTTACTTCATTGTCTTCCCCCTAGGGGGCTTAATATACTATGGGCTTCACCCCCACCCCCAACAATCCGCAAGGAGACCCCGCTCAGCATATCTGATGGTAAGTATGCCCTCACTAGCCAAGGCAATCAGGGTGGAAGGGACAGCCTGGCCAGTTGCACCCAACACAGCCTGGAATTAGGTCTTCAAACCTCCAGGGCCAACAAGACACATATGTTGGGACCTGGAGACTTAGGTATAACACATATCTAATAGTTCCAGGGAGTCTTTAGTTTTTGGACCATCTAGATCCAAGTAGCCCCAAAGGTTGGAGATACTCCATTCCATCCGGGATCAGGGGGGATCAAACCAGAGATAATCTGAAAGCGGACACCCCTCACCGGCCTATGGTTATTTGCACAATATATTTTTTTAGAAAAGACAAAGTAGTTTATGGAGACCCCAGAGCAAATTGGGGGCATTAGTGAGTGTTTAAAGTTAATTTCTGAGCACGGGTCTCACGGATGCAACCGTCAACCTCAGGCTGTAAATGTTCTTCGGTATCTGAAGATGTGTGATTCTCAGGCCTGAAGGTGGGCACAGAGAGGGAAGTCCGCCGGCATAGAAACCGCTTAGCTCCAGCCGGAACCAGGATCGAATCAGACGGGGCTGAAACCAGGCATCCAGGGAGAAGAGGAAGGCGACACTAGGACTTGGTCTCAGTGATCTCCTTCTCAAGCCTCAGCAGGTCCCTCCCGAGCCTCTGTGACTCTGCGTCGGTACTGCGATGGCCCCGCCCTCTCCCACTCTGGCCTTGGTCTTATCAGCCTGTCCCGTCAGGCCTGGAGAGGATTCAGGGTTCAGGCCCAACCCTCAAAGAAAGGCCGGACCACCCTCCGGGCCCTTCAGGGAGTTTGTTGTACTTTTTGTGTATGACCACGGGCCAAAACGGGAATGCCCAGCGGTACCAGGTTCTTAGTGCCAGCGTAATGGGTTGGAGGCTTCTGCGTCTTGCAAGGATGGTAGGGGAGAGGTCCTGGAAGACCTGGAGGGGAATGCTGTCATATGAAAGGTCTCCCGAGCCTCTTGCCACAGTGTAGAATGCCTTTTCCACTTTAAAGTAGTGAAATCGTATAATTACATCCCAAGGGCATCTCCAGAATGGGGTAGAGAACAAGTGAGTAAAGAAATTCACCCAGCGCTCTAAGTGTTTTATACAGAAATGCGAATACAAAAACGTGAAAAAGTGATAGAATGAAATAATTTCATAATATCACCTATATAACAATTAGTGTTGGTGCCTATAAACACAAAAGCAACACTAATGGTTGATAGTGTACAACTTGTTGCCTTCACTCTACCTTCATGAGACCCTCCTGTAGGATCTCTAAAAAGGCAGTGAAAAAGAAAAAAAGCAGAGTGCTGGCAACAAGAACAAAGCTGTTCAAATATGTGTAAGTGAGAATAATGAATGGTCAGATCTCACAGAGGACGGAGGGCCCAGTCGCACCTATCGTCGAGTAGGAAGGAGGACTCATCATGGTCGGGAAGGATGGCGGTCAGCAATTTTGAGATGAAGAGATCATGCTCCAGGACCAACCTCGGTATACCTCTGATCCATAAATTGTTCCTTCTCTCCCTATTTTCGGAGTCCTCCTGGCATTCTGCAAGTTCTGTCATCGACTCTGGAGTTGTTCTGCAGCTTGGATGATTTTATTTTGGTGCTGTATAGTTTCGTCCATTTTGTTCCCTAATGTATCTATCCTGTCACCCCGGGAGGAAATGTCCCTTTTAATCTCACAGGTTCCTCTTGTAGTAGAGACTTGAGATTACTTAGAGGTCTTTTATGTCCTGTTTTGTGGAGTGGAGATTCATGGCTTCATCTGCCGATTTCTTCTTTGGATTCCGACTTAGGCCTCGGACATGGTAAAAAAGACCGTGCTGAGGCGCGCTGAGCCGCGCTGAGGGGAAACATTATCCCTATCAGCGTGGCTTTAGACGGCGCTTCCGCATGTTTCCGCAGGCGTGCGGAGGCGTGTGGAATTTCAGCCGACAGACCAATTTTACATTTCCCGCTGAGGGAAGCGCAGGGCCGGTCACGTGACTGCCAGAAGCCAATGGCAGTCCGTGAAGTCTGCGCCGTGATGTGGCGCGCTTGCCCCGCCTCCCGCTCCACCTCCAGGCCCGCCTCCTGTCCGCCTCCCACCCGGCACACAAGCGCGCTCGCTGTCGCTCATGAAGGGACAAGAAAAAGCTGCTCAGCGCTCCTCCCTGCACCATGTCCCAAGCCTTAGCTTGCGATCACGAGTCAGAGGCCTGAGGCACGCAGGGCTCTCTCTATTTCTTGAAGTAAGTGCATAGATCGCTCAAATTCATTTTTTTTTTGTTTCAGAGCCATGCCTCAAGTTTTCCGATGTGGGTTGCAGATGGTTACGTTTGGAAAGTTTTTATTGCGTGTTGCATACATTAAGGACCCTGTTGCGGAGGAGCGCAAGCTTTACACCACCACCCTCTTCGGCTCCTGCACATGCGTCTCTATTCTTTTTATTTTAATGACCTTTTTGAAATCATAATGACATGCAAGTGAAGTAAATATGTAAAATATAAAAATGTGAATGTAGGTATAATTTAGAAAGTATGAAAAAAAAACTGTTTAATATTCTACACTTTTTTTAGCACTGGAGGAGAAAGGAAAACAAAATAATGTGTTCAATATTACACATTTAAATATTTTGCACTTGATAAGGTTATGACAATCCACATACATGTGACTTTATATATTGTAAAGCTTGTTTTATACATAATACTATGAATTTTTCTCACTGTGCTTTTTTACCTTCCAGTTTTGTATTTTTCCTATCATGTAACATTCTCCTGTGAAAACGTGTTGCTATGCCGTGATACCCATTGGTACTGTACGTACGTTTCTTTCCTCACTGCAGTCCTATTGCCTAAGGCTAAGGCCCCGCTGCACGCTCCCGCACGGCCGCCTTGCTTGCCGGCGGCGCGTGCAATTCACTGCACCGCGATCTGCGGTCTGCAGTTCATTTTTTCCGGCGCGGGGGGGCATGGCCAAAATGGGTGGGGGGTTGCGGCCATAACATGAGGGGGCAGGACCATCCCACAGCACAGCGCTGCAGCCCCACAGCAGCCCCTCAGCTCCACAGCAGCCCTTCAGCCCCACAGCAGCCCCTCAGCTCCACAGCAGCCCCTCAGCCCCTGCAATTGACCGCTCCCTGCGGTCTGCAGGGAGCGGGAGCTGGGGACGGGGGGGCATGGTTTGAGCGGGGGGGCGTGGTTTGAGCGGAGGGCTCTCGTGCTGTCCCCCCCCCCAACCTGTCAGTCCCTCTCCCCCCTCTCGGTCCCTCTCCCCCCCTCCCGGAGCCCCCCTCCACTCCACCCCTCTCGGAGCAGGGGCAGCCTGCGAAACGGGCACCAGAGGGGGGGGGCGCTATGCACGGCTGCACAGACAGGGTGGCCGCCTCCCTTCCCTCCCCATAGCCGCCTCCCTTCTCTCATTGGCTGACTGGTGCACCACGTGACGCGTCAGCGCTTCTGATCACCAGAAGCTTGTAGCATTGGCCGGCTGATGCATCACAGCACGCAGTCAGCTACGTCTGAAGGAGCCAGCAGGGACCTCCAGACTGGAGGAAAGGAAAGCCTTAGGCTAAGGTCCCAGTGCCTCCGCTGCACGCGCGCCCGCGAGGCTGGTGAGCTGCAGGAAGAGAGACCGGGGGGCGTGGCGGGGGAGTGACGGGGGCGCGGCCATGACGTCACCTGGCAGGTTCGCCCTCATTGGCTGAACCGCCGGGGACGTGGCCTAACGCTCCGTCGCGAGTCCTGCTGTCAATTCTATTGAGAGCAGGAGAAACTCTCGCCACAGCGCTGCGGCCCCCCCTCGCAGCGGGCCTGGCACCATTGAGGGGAGGGCTCTCGTCCCTGCAGCGTCCGCCACAGCGGGCACTGCAGTAGCAAGCGGGACCAAAGCCTTAGGCTGCGTTCCCAGTCACTGCCACAGTGTACGGCTTGGCGTGCGCTGTTCGTGTAAGCACCGCCCCTCAATGGGGAAGGGCCCAGTACGCACCTTAACGCTGAAGGTGCAGCCGCGCCGTACTGCAAGATTTTTTAAACTCAATGAAATTGAGTTTAAACCTTGCGACGGAGGCGTGGCCACGCCCCCACCGGCGGTTCACCCAATGAGGGCGAACCTGACGCGTGACATGATAGCCATGCCCCCGCAAATCCCCGACCACGCCCCCTCCCATCCCATGCTCCCTCTTCTCCTGGAGACCGCAGATCGCGGTTAGCGCTTTGCACGCGCAGCCCCCCTCCCGCCGGGCGCACGTGTCACAGTTATGACTGGGACCGCAGCCTTTGATGGAACGACTGGTACGACTTCTGTAAATGGAATCTTTATTTAAAAAAAAATATTAAAAAATATTTTTTTTAGCTTTCATATTTGTGATGTCAGATCTTTGATATTATTTTATTTGAGTGGAAACCATTTTAATGCTTTATTTGTTTATTTTTATAATTTTAAGATTATCAATATTTAACAATATATCAAATCAATGTAAATGATACAAAATGATACAAAAACATGGAACTATTAAATATATCGACCAATTAAATAAAGCAGATGCGTATATAAATATATTATTCAGCAAATATTAATGGTCTCATTTTGATAAAACATATTGAGTGAATCATAATGTTGTGTTTTTGAAGTGAGAGCCGAGGGAATGCATATATAAATAAATACATATTTATTTTTTTGTAGGAATATTACATCAGCCATGAAGAAGTTAAACAATGCAACTGTTTTGTTTCTTTATAAACAAAGTATATTTACATTTTTATAAATTGGTTCAATTAAGAATATTTCGGCTTGCAAATAATAGGAGAAAACAGTGGCTTTTTGTGATTATTTCACAACCAATGGCTTTCAGCAGGCCTTGTTTAACAAGTAAGCTTTTAAAAGTGACTTACAACTTAGTAAGTGAATCAGACACACAAATGTTTATGATAGCGAGTTCTACCAACATGGAATGTAACAACAGAAGGCAGGACTTCAGTTTAAAGTTACATACTGCCAAGAAACCAGCTGCTCAACAGTGACATACAGGGAAAGCTAGAGATTAAACAGGCTAGTTATTCTGTGAAGTTATACAAGAATTTTTTCTTCCTTGGATGTGTGTGTGTGTGTGTGTGTGTGTGTGTGTGTGTGTGTGTGTGTGTGTGTGTGTGTGTGTATGTATGTGTGTGTATATGTAGCCAGGACTGGTTCTTGGCTAACAGTCTGCCCTCCTTGGCAGTAAGCCCTGGTAAGAGCAGGCCTGCCAGTAGATAATATGGGGTTTCCCCACTCCCTGCAGTGCTTTTGAGTGACAGGGGAGGAGGTGGAACCAGTCCTGGGTTGCCCAATCATGGTTCAGACCTGGTGCCCTCCTCCTGGCTGTACTTAAGGGGATTGCTGCCCAAATGTAATTAGAGCCTCTCCCCACTTGAGAGAGGCAGGTCACACGCAGGTTGCCTGTTGATTGGCCTTCCCTGTTCCTCTTCCCCTCGGGAGAGAGTGAGTGTGCACCTTTTCCCTGATCCTGCTAGAGGATCAGGGAAGAGCAAGGACTGCTGTGGGGGCCCTTGATCCATAGTGCAGGTCCAGGGACCCTCCTACAGCTGGATATCGGAGCCAGACACTGCATTGCGCAGATACCTACCGTGACTGTGAGGGCTGACAGAATAAACCGTTACTGTTTCATATACATCCAGCCTGGTGTATGATCTTACTGGGGGGAGAGGTAACCGTTTCTATCGTAGGAGATCGCCTCCATACACCTGGACCCTGCGACAGATGGAGGCGTTGCACTGCTAGAGAATTATGCTGGGTATGTACCCCAGATAAGGAGAAATAATACCGCTCACCTAATTCAAACCTAAATGTATATTTTAGTCTAAGTATGAAAAGTACAATGCAGGGGCTGATGGGGATAACAGCGTAACTAAGACAGAAATGATCCAAGACGGATAAAAGAAACCCCAGATAAAGCAATCGATACATGTGTAGTTGTTAATGAACTGGACTGTAGTAGTCCTTCCAAATAATATGGAATAAGGCATTCTATTGACTATTGTAACCAGCAGTTAAAAATCCAAAAATAATAAAGCTTTAATACATATCAATATTATCAACAAAATTAAGTTTATGTATTTATACTATATTTAATTTGGAAGGACTACTACAGTCCAGTTCATTAACAACTACACATGTATCGAATGCTCTATCTGGGGTTTCTTTGATCCGCCATGGAACATTTCTGTCTTAGTTTATACCCCAGATACCTGTCCTGTGTCCCCACAACCATCGGCAGACGACTCAGCCCTCCTGCTGTCAGGGTCTCCTAGACCTCCTGCCTAGCCATAGTTCTTCTTTGTCCACCGGATGTGCTGCTGCCTTCTGTTTCCTCTGGGTTCCTCTCTGTCTGTCTGTCTTTCTTCTTGTTGCTCCTCTCTCTGTCTTATAGCTCTGCTTCCTGTCTGTTTCCTTTGCCTTTGCTTGAAGTCAGACTCCTATGCAAATGCCTCTGATCCTGATCTGTTTCTGTACCTGTACCTGTATTATAGAAGTCTGTTTGTTCCTGTTCTCAGTCCCTGCCCCCAGACCTGTCCCTGCTCCCCTGTCCTGTTCCAGTCTCCTCGTTGCCGACCTCTGCTTGGTCCCTGACTTCGCTACCTGCCGCCTGCCTTGGACCTCTGCTTGTTTCCTGACTTCGCTACCTGCCGCCTGCCTCGGACCTCTGCTTGTACCTGACTTCGCTACCTGCCGCCTGCCTTGGACCCCTGCTTGTGACCCCTACTACGCTCGTGCTGTTCCGGCCACCGAGATCCTACCCATCACAGGAGTCTCTCGTGACACCTGCTTACTAAAAGGTAGCATACACCACACACGCTGTAATGGCAGAATGTCCCATCGGGTGGGGGAAACACTGTTACACACACTATATATATATGTATATATATATATACATATATAAAAGTATACATTACCGCATAGCAGCAAAAAGGAGACAGCACTCAGGTGAATGGAAATGAATGTATTAAATACAGCACATAACTCGAGTTATGTGCTGTATTTAATACATTCATTTTCAGTCACCTCATTCACCTCATTCATTTATTGGATTGCCTGTGATTCTTTATTATTATATATATATATATATATATATATATATATATATATATATATATATATATATATATATATATAGTGATACCCACACCATGTTGCAGTCTCTTTTAGTCCCAGATTAAGGCAGGAAATGTAATATTTCTCTATGTGGGGTTTATTTACAGGATAAACAATACACTAAAAGGCCCACCGTCCCTTTAAGTCAAAACAAAATCATAAAATAAACTCCTACTCCTCTTAGGAGACAAACTGTACATGCATCGTTAGCCCTTATTAACTGGATGGACAGCTAAGCTGGTTACCCCCCCAAACAGGTACTATTATAGCTGAACATAAATAGTCTCTGAACACAGCAATAAAGTGTTTAGCTTATCTGTTACTCCAGGGTTTGGAGCAGACGTCCCCGCTTCAGCACGGTCTTGCATCCTTCCTTCCTAGGGGAGCTCGGCCCCATGATAGCTCAGAGAATCTCTCCTCTTTAAGTCCAATGTTAAGGACAGGACATCCCTGCTTCAGCACGGTCTCACGTCCTTCCTTCATCCTGGGATTAACAATCCAGGCAGGCCCAGCAGACTCCGCGACCACCGTCCAGCGGGCTTATGGGGCTTTGCCAGCTTCAGATAGCTGGGGAGAACTCTTCTCTGTCCCCCTTCTCTGGGAACAGCAGTCTCTCTCAATGGCAGCTCTCTGTCTCTGCCTTAAAACACTTCCTTGTTCAATCAGCAGTTCAGTTTGCTCAATTAGTTTGAGCTGCTCCTGGCTTCTCTAGGGATTAACTCTCTATGCATTGGAAGGTCCCATAGCTGCCCGATTCAAGCACATAGAGGACAGTGGTGCTATCACTCTATCTATCTATCTATCTATCTATCTATCTATCTATCTATTATTGTAGAAAACTTCACAAAGTGTATTGGTGAAAATAGTGGTACATCAAGAAACTCAATGTTTCAGTCCTCCAAAATGGGACCTTCCTCAGGGGTTACAAGGTATTCCCCTGAGGAAGGTCACATTTTGGAGGACGAAACGTTGGGTTTCTTGATGTACCACTATTTTCACCAATACACTTTGTGAAGTTTTCTACAATTGAGTGCTGTCCCTTGCTTTACCAGACCTTGGAACGGTAACGTATGTCTATATTATCCATATGGGGCAAGCACCTACAGCCTATCAGCACCTAAGGAGTGCCAACTGTTCTATTTGACTATATATATATATATATATATATATATATATATATATATATATGCATCGCAGTTCACACAGCTTTTAATATATATATATATATATACATCTGCTTAAATGGGCTCCATGTGTATGGATATTCCAGGCAAAAGGTGACACATTGTGTGCTCATTTGTATGTCATTTCCCAGAATCCCTTGTTGCAGTGGGAGCACTGTATGCTAGGTGATAGTGGTTGAAAGGCAGGGGTGCAGACCTGTCTTAGACATGTGAATGTGCTCACAAGTGATATTCTTTATTGGCTATATGCTAACGGTGGAGGTTTTTTGTTGCCTTTTTCATCCACCATAACTTAAAATGTATATGGTATATATATATTGTGACGTCTCAGTCCCAGCGTAGGATCTCATGTCCAGATCAAAGGCAGGAAAACTTAGCGTTTGTGCACAGGAGGGTTTATTTACAAGGTTCAAATCAGGAACAGGATTAACTCATAACATAAAACAGAAACAAAAGACCTAACTCCTTTCAGGAGTCTGACTAATACAGCTTAGTCCCTAACTAACAGTGGGAGAACTAAACTCTTTCCCCACTTTAGACACTGTACCTGCATCAGCTCCCCTTGCAGTCTCTCACAGGGCTATCTGTGTATGTGCCTTTAGATCAGCACAGCAGCAGCAGCAGCAGCAGCAGGAAACTACCTGTGCTGCCTTTTACCTTTTTACCTTTACCTTCTACCTATCTGCCACAGTAGAATATGTTGGCCATTTTTTTTAGAATATCTAAACGTGGTGAATAGCTATTTTTTATTTACCACTATATGTGTTCGTAAATACTGTATTTTTTATGCAATCATATAATATGAACAAAACATCTGTTATAAATACACTTATTGTATGTGTTAGTTTTTATGTATAATAATTTATGGAATAAAATAGCACCAGGTATATTGTGACTTTTATGAGAGTAATATGAGGGCTCCCAAATATACATACTGTAAATAGCTATTTTGCATACTTAGGAATTCAGTGTTCCCCTGTAAAAAAATGAGTCTCTGCATGATATGCCAGAATTGGATGTTGCTTCATTCTGATTATCATCAATTGCAGAGAAAGTCCCTGAGCACATTTCATCACAATATACATGTCTCACCTGAAAACTCGCCTTTTAACAAAGCATTTCAGTAGCCTAGAAAACATTCCTGCACCCTTCCCATTTACTTACAGTACTAACTTACTAACACTTCACTATAAGCCTAACTCGTATATATTTACTCGTACATTTATCACACACCGTATTTTGTAAGCTCCTTCAGACAGATATTCTTTACTCATAATTTGTACTTGCTTGTACTATTCCTGTTCTGTAATAATTTCCCTATGTAACATTTTCTATAACACTGTGTACAGGGACAAAAATAACAAATAACACCTACTTTATATTATTGCTACTGATTTGACCATTAAGCAAATAATTAATGGTCACAATTATATGTATTACTTTTAACGATACTTTCATTTCACACCACCCTATATAACATATGACTTGGGTTTCAGTAAAAACTGATGCACTGTTTTCCACTGCTAGTGCCATTTTATTAATGATGACTATAAATACATGAAGTGGGCAACACACCACTGACCAGATTTACATCATGCTCTTAAGATCCTTTCCTATAAATAGGAGCGTAGTGCCCTGTTTCTTGGATTTTTTTCAATGTACCATGGATGTGCTTTTTAATGAGCCAGTATGTACAAAACGTTCGGAATACTTTTAAATGAATTATTATTAAAAAATAAAGAAGGAAAGAAAGAGACCCAGTGTGCAAAAATATATGCCAAATAACTGGTTAGTAGCGAATATCCCATTTCAGACACTAAGGAACATATCCTATATAGTCCGAAGCAGACGTTTTCGTATGAAAATCCCCATTGACTTAAATGGGGATTTTCGTCCGACAACGGCTGCTTTGGGCTAGAGAATAAGGCGATTGGCAATGTGGTTTATTCAATGCCACTTACTATAATACAGTGTATTATCCTGAACACAGTCATTTGTTAGGTACATGTATGTGCCTATATATATATTGTTCTGATTCACAAGGAGTGCTTTTGTTAGGCACAGAAAGCATTAAAGTATAAGAAAACTCAATGGTTCCTATGAGTATGGTCCTTGTTTCAAAATATGCCCATGTTAGGTATAGCTTAAGAAAAGTAGCAGGACTGAGGCTGAAATGAGCCTGTGGTGCTTGAAAATATGCCACACCACTGGCATTTCTGAGCTATAGTTGATACTGGCTAAAGCTGCTACTTTTATAAACAAATTATGCCATGTTGAATTAGAGGCCCAATGGGGGAACATTGCGAGGGCGTATTAAGTAATTCAGTGTTCATTATTCCGTGCAGCCACAGTAACTGCAGTATAGTCACATATCACTCAAACAATACTTTTGCCGGTTGCAATATATTATAATATATTATACTATATTTTGCCCTTGCATGTCATTATGAGTATCTAAATATATTCAGCTATGCCAAATGCTTATTTTCATAGGGTTTAAACTTGACCATTTTTGCCAGGTCTATATGAGAAACATGCCACATCGGCACGTCTCATTTCCAGCTCTGCCCCAGGGAGCCTGGCACTTTGCACCGTTGTTTCTAGCTCTGCACCCGGGAGCCTGGCTTTTTGCACCATTGTTTCTAGCTCTGCACCTGAGAGCCTGGCACTTTGCACCATTGTTTCTAGCTCTGCCCCAGGGAGCCTGGCACTTTGCACCATTGTTTCTAGCTCTGCACCCGGGAGCCTAGGACTTTGCACAGTTGTTTCTAGCTCTGCACCTGAGAGCCTGGCACTTTGCACCATTGTTTTTAGCTCTGCACCCGGGAGCCTAGGACTTTGCACAGTTGTTTCTAGCTCTGCACCCAGGAGCCTGGATTTTTGCACCATTGTTTCTAGCTCTGCACCCGAGAGCCTGGCACTTTGCACCATTGTTTCTAGCTCTGCACCCGGGAGCCTGGGTGTATTTGTACAGCAAATACAAACACCACTTGTGAGCACATTCACATGTCTCAGACAAGTCTGCAGCCCGGACTTTCCCGATTATCTCTTAGCATACACAGCTTCCACTGCAGCCAGGAATTCTGGGTAATGATATGCAAATGAGCACTCGCACTGCAGGCATACGCTTTTAGGGGTCTATGTTGAAATGGAAACAAAGCAAATAATTACACACTGAGTGCTTATTTGCATGTCATTACCCAGAATCATTGGCTGCAGTGGAAGCACTGTTTGCTAAGAGATAATGGGGAAACGCAGGGTTGCAGACCTGTCTGAGACATGTGAATGAGCTCACATTATATTTTTTTGCTGTACGGTGGAGGGTTTTAGTCACTTTTTTTTAACCACTGTACAGTAACTTATTTCGTGTCTGGTTATAAACAAACATTGTAAGAGTCTGATGCAAATCGTATGCATTGTAAACTGGAAAGTCTTAACTTTGTGAATGTTGCTTCAAGGATATTTTTGGTACTGTATGAGCTTTTTTTTTTTAGAGAATGCAGTGATCATTACAAAAATAATTACATCGTTAGTAACTTGTGATAACCATGAAATATATTTCTGATTACATTGAGGTTAGTTATCAGATCATTGCTCCAAAAACAAGTGCAAATTGTGTCATTTTGACTCTACATCAATGTATCAAGGGGCTTTGCTCCACTTGCGCTAGTGAACATTTTCTGGAGGGGGCTTAGGGGGAGTTACAGAATTGTTACAATATTATAATGAGATACGTCAGAATTTGCTCTTACAACTGGTGAAGTTTTGCTTTTCCTTTTCATTAAATAAGAGGTGGTGTTAACCTCTGCCCCTGACAGCTCTGAGCCAAATGCAAGAAACAAGTTAACAAGCTTCAAACATCTGCCACTGATGCAAATTGATGCAGATGAAAACATTTGCTCTTGAAGCAAATTGCCCCATACCATCATTAAATTAGAAAAGAGTTTACAAATACTTCTACTTGTCTAAAGTTGTTAAAAAGCTGTCAGTCATTTATATTTAACCTACTAACCTACCAACTAAATACCATTGCCATTAGTTTAGTTTGGTTATAGGGAAGACCTCCTTTAAAATAAAAATCCCCAGTACCAGTCAGATAATAGCATGCAGTAATAATGAGATGATAGTTTTCATATGCAGGAGAAAAGAGCATGCTGCATGTTCTGATTTAACTTCATGACAATTAAGGCATGTTTTATTAATACCCACTGGTATGTTTAAAATTATTAACACAAATGGCTTTGACGAAAATATGTTGAACAATATATTTACTATGAGAGAAAAAAAACCAACATTATAATTTCATGTGTGAAAACATTATACCCATGGAATGATTGTTTAGAAGTGAATGTTCCCTGAAATAAACCAATAGGATTCTATTGATGTGTATAAAAAACATTATTTTTATTCCGTGTAAACAGGATATTGTAATATAATTTAATATATGAGATGTTTATTTTGTGTACTGCATTGCTATTTTTACAATTACAATGTTTCTTACAATGAATGACATCCACAGTTGGTGGAATAATAATATTTCTCTATTAATATACCTCAATCGTGTTCAATCTTTAGAAATGTAACTGAAACACTGGAAAGGGGGTAGCAGAATTATTCAGATATCCAGAAGAGAGACCTACTGAATATACCAGCTCAGAACATTAGCAGCCAGTGGTTTAAATATATGTTTTGATTTGAGCAGAGCAGAGAAACCAGGGAATCAAACCCCACGCTGTGACAGACCTCTCCACCATATGGAAAAGCCTCCAAGAATACGGTATTTGGGAGTGTATTTCTGTTTTATCTTTGTCTTAATAAATGTTTGGACTGTGTTATACCAGATCCTTACATAGTTGCATAGTAGATGTGGTTGAAAAAAGACATCCGCCCATTAAGTTCAACCTATGCTAAATTTATATGACAGATACTTATCCTATATTTGTATTTACAGTACATTGATCCAGAGGAAGGCAAACAAAACCCCACACACAGTGAAATATCATCTAATGATATCTCATAAGGGGAAAAATAAATTCCTTCCTGACTAGAATATTGGCAATCAGATTACTCCCTGGATCAACAGCCTTCCCTGTTCTACTTCTGTTTGATGTGGAGATTAATTCTTCAAGCAACTCTTCTAAATTTGGAATATCTGGGTCAAGAGGCAAAAACAGTGAGACCAATGGTACCACTTTAATCTATATGCAGATGCTGATTTAAAGACACCGCGAATGTGAGTTCGGAATCTATAGATCTTTCAGGGCAATACCGTTTATAACTGACAGTATTATGCTATGTTTTTTTCTTTTTACACCTTCTTCCACATATTGCACGTGAGGAACCAGCCAATTCAAATTCTGACTTCAACCATACGGATTAGAACTTCCTCATTCAGACGCATGCCAATTAGAACCACTTTGCGCCAAGGAGAACTCTAGCATTCAAGGATTCTAGGGATGTATATAAAAACTGTTACTTTTATTCCGCGTAAACAGATTAATGTAATTTAATGTAATAAGAGATGTTTATTTTGTGTACTGCATTGCTGTTTTTACAATTACAATGTTTCTTAGAATGAGTTACATCCACATTTGGTGGAATATTAGTATTTCTCTATTAATATACCCCATTTTTATTGAATCTTATGAAATGATATAACAGAGCACACACTTAAATGAGTCAGGGTCATTGCAGGACAATTTCTGGGAGAAGTTTCTGTCACAGCCTTAGTATTTATTGATTGTTTTGTATATGGCTGTACAATTATTTTCACATTTCACATATTGGATGACAAATTAAAATTGAAAGGTACTAATGGATTGCTTCTGATTCTTCTGTGTACATAACTGTGAGCAAGTTTGACCTTAAATTGATGCTGTAAAAAGGCAATTTCGCCATGTGTCTAAAATCAATTTATCAAGTTGCATTGGACTTTTTTCCCGCACTCTGTGTGCATGATTTTGGAAGTGTCAATAGCATGAGTTATGGAGGAGATAAGTAAATCATATTTGAATATGAATGATCTAATTCTGTCCCTAGTTAGCCATAAACTGCACAAATTCTGAAGTGTGATAAAAATACCTTAATTATAATCTGAGTCAACTGTTAGACACTTAGCTAGGTTCTCAAACATTACATTGTTTTGGGCAGAAGAAATTATATGCATTAGAATAAGTTGCTTTTCTTTGATTCTATACCCCTTTACATCGCTACAAAGATGAAAATCTGTTCTTTCTCTTGATCAGGAAGATTTCAGCTTCATTCAAGTAAATAGAATAAATCTCCCCTAATAACGGGGATGACCACTTGACAGCATATTGACCAGGTACCAGCCAGCTGTGGCCAAGTCAAGTCCTAAAGGGCCACCAACAGGTCAGGTTTTCAGGATATCCCTTCTTTATGACAGGTGACTCAATCAGTGGCTCAGTCATTGACTGAGAGACTGATAGAGCCACTGGTGCTGAAGCAGGGATGTCCTTAAAGCCTGACCTGTTGGTGGCCCTTGAGTACTGGAGTTGGCCATCCCTGCCGTAAACTGTTATGTTTGTATATATATACCTTGACAAATGTCAGTAAAGACTGAAACATAGGTTAGGATCAGTTGTTGCAAAGGTTCCTATATCCTTCCAGTCAGGGCTGCCATCAGGACCCCGCAGAAACAAGTGGGCCATGGAAGAAACAGGTAGATATTTCCCTACCCTGCACTACCGAGCTGCTCTACAGGCTACCCGGTCTCCCATACCCCTGCTCAGTACCCTAATGAGCTCTTTCCACTCCCCCTTCCTCATTAATTTGGGGCCCTAGGTTACATTTGTGTCCCCATATAACCTGGTGGCTTAGTGCTTCTAGTTTCTGTAACACCAAAATAATATTCTTATCTGTTTGGTTTACATTATTTTTTTCTCTAATTAAATGGGAGGTTGTTGGACTACATATTATTAAGAGATCACATCATTTGATGTAATAATAATAGCATGTTCTTGTATAGCGCTGCTAGTTTTACATAGCGATTTACAGAGACATTTTTGCAGATACAGGTCCCTGCCCTGTGGAGCTTACAATCAATGTTTTTGGTGCCTGAGGTACGGGGAGATAAAGTGACTTGCCCAAGGTCACAAGGAGCCACACCAGGAATTGAACCAGGTTGCAAACTCAGTGCCAGTCAGTGTCTTTACTTACTGTGCCACTCCTTCTTCCAATAAATTTTAACAGTTTTAACAGTATTACCTGTATTGCTATGAGTACACAACCATGCAATGTCAAAGCTAAAGGAAGAGCTGTTAAATTTAATTTGAATTAATATTAAATCGTAGTACAGTGTGTAAATAAATAACATCTTATATTACAAAATAATCATCACAAATTGAAATTGTGAAATCTGACTTTGACTTTCTTGTGCAAATCTATAGCAATACATAATCTACAACTAGAGAATCAATTTACTAAACAACATACTGTATTTAAAAAAACTTTTGTTCTAACTCTTTAAGTCCAAACACATTACAATATATGCAGTTGTACAAACACTGCCCATTCAACAACTTCTCCACCTTACTATTAGTGTACGGTCAACCAAGCTGTACGCTGCCCACTCTTCCCAAATTGTTGCTGTTCCCTATTGTCTGCATTTCATATTGGGAGTATGGGAATCTTAGCAATGATCCCTCTGTGTGCATATGGGGTTTGTCAAAGAAATAACTGAGTAGATTGGTGACAGTTGTGCTAGGTATAATAACTATAGATGCTCACTGTGCACGAATGGGGAATTTAAAGGAACATAAATGGGAAGACAATGTTTGCCACTGTCAGGACCCATGTACAGGGCATTCTTCATTCCAGGCAGCCCCTTAGCAGTCCGTTGTGCTGATGTTATCACACGTCTTTCCATGGCCTAAAGAAGGCACCTGCCTTGTACTTCAGTGCATCACAACAAGTTTGCTTGCCTGGAATTATGTTATGCTGTTCCATGGATACTTGAGCTCCCTGCCTTTCTGCTGACTATTCTCAAAACCGGATACCCGAGTCCTCTACTCTGCTGCCTGCTCCCTGCTCTGACCTTTGTCTTGATATACTATTCTTCTTTGCTGCCTGCCCTGACCTAGGATCGCCTGACCACCCCTCCTGCCTGCTCCTCCCTGGACTCTCTGATACCATCACACCGTGGATCTGGATTCCTGGCTCCAGCTACCTATGATAACCCCAAATGATTCTGCACTATAGACTCTCCCCATGGATTCTCCCCACTAAACCGGATATTTTGTAAAGCTAAGAAAATAGACTTCACCCCCCTGGAGAGACATGGCTGACATATTGGAGAGCAGCAATGCGCTGCAGAACCTACAGGTTCAAGTCTCCACCTTGTGGACAGAAAATTCTGTGCTGCAGAATACCACCCTCGCCTTATAGAAACAGGTGATTCAGGTAGAGATGATCGCTCACCCCACTATTCCAGTCCTGAACTTACCTATGCCTGACTGCTTTGATGGGAAACCAGACTCATTTCAAGGTTTTTTTTTAACAAGTGAAAAATCAACTTTCGTTTTCGTCAGGCCATGTTTCTGGACTATCAAGCTAAGATTTGGTTTGTCCTCAGTTACTTCACAGTGGATACCCTTATGTGGTCTACAACAATACTACAGTAGCTCTGAATAGTCCACTTTTGGGAGATTATTCTGACTTTAAGGCTGTGTTTCAGAAAGCTTTCGACTGCAGAGCTTCTAGCCAGCTAGCAAAATATGCTGTTCTGCTACTGCCACAAGACTCAAATGATTCATCGACTTTAATATTCAAGACTTTGATGGCTGAGACCGACTGGAATCGTGCACAAGCTATGATTTGCTGACGTGGACTAAGAGATGATCACCAAGATGAACTGGCTGGTGTCGCCCATCCTGAGACTTTTTCACAATGGTAGACCATGTGTGCCAGATCGACCTCCGCCTTGGGGAACGCAGAACCAAGAGACATCAACTTGCGCTCCTATGCTCAGCTATACTCCCGGAAATTACAAAACTCTCCATCTGGCTGCACTCCGCCTGAACCAATGCAGACTGGATCTCTCAGGGGTCCGTTGACACCGGAGAGATGACGACGCAGCTCAGAATCGCTTTGTTTGTACTGCGGTAATTCCGGACTTTTTTTGCCAGTGTACTAATCATCCTAATCATGCGCTGTGGTTGGGAAATTAAGATCCTCGATGGTGATTGGGGAAGTTCCATTGAGTAATAATGATTCTTCCCCAAAAGTGGCTGGTCAACAATTCTGTGAGAAAGTTGTTACCTTTTTGCTTTGATGTTATCCATGAAGTTACATCATCTGTTCTTTCTCCTTTGTCAAGTAGATGCCTTAATTGATTCAGCCGCATCGGGAAATATAATTGATGAACATTATGTATAAGAACACCAAATCCCGCTATTAAAGAAGATTGAAGCTGAACCGGTGGAGTCAATTGCTGGATCTCCATTAAAATCTGGACCCATGACGGGTGAATGTGCGGCGCGAAAGAAGATGGCTGCTTGAAGCATGAGCTCCGTACCATCTTGGCCCCAAAAATTGACAAAACAAAAAAGTTGAAAAACACTCAACGTGAACTAGGCGAGTTCTTCAAAAAGTACGAGGCCTCCAGACACTTGCTCCCCTCCAATCCCAGTCGCGAGCCCAGTTGGAATCCGATTCAGAAACAGAGCCAGACACACAAGCCTCTACAAAAAGAGACATGAGCGATCTCTATGGGAATCTTAAACTTCTAATGGAGAAAGTGGTGTCTGAAATGAGAAAAGACATATCTTCGCTTGGTGAAAGAACAGACTTCCAAGAAAAGAAGGTAGATGAAACCATTACTCAACAAAACCACATGCGCACTGAATTAAAAGATGTGAAATCCCAAATTGCTGACATCCTGGAAAGGCAAGAGGACACTGAAAACAGAGATCACAGGAACAATCTTAGAATCCGAGGTATCCTTAAAGCAATAAAAGACAGAGGTTCATGAGCAGAAGGCTAACATCACATATGAGTCTCTGATGCTTGATAGATGCCATAGAGCCCTACGGGCGAAACCTCAACCAGGTGACTGATTTTGCGAAGTAGTGATCGGGTTTCACTATTATAAAACTAAAGAATCCTTTAACACAGCAGCTAGGAGCATAGGTGATCTTGCCTATGAAAACATACCTCTCCAGGTCTTCGCAGACCTGTCACCCTCAACATTGGCCCGTAGGAGAAACATGAAAGTGGGGACGACAAGGATCCGAGAAAATAACATAAAATATCAGTGGGCTTTACAATTCAGACTGCTGGTTATTCGTGAAGGAACTGTCCATATGCTTAGAGACCCCAGCGATGCACCTCTTCTTCAGCAGTTTGAGTCTAGCTATAACTCTGGCTGCGATACAAACGAAGGGCCACCTAGACCTTCGCAACACTTGGACCAATTCTCCATGTAGGTGAAGCCCTAGAGCCCCTCTCACAAGAGGTCAACAGACAACCTAAACTATAGCTGCTGACCAGTTCTATCTCGTTTCTTCAGTCAGGATTCGTGCGTAATGTAACATTTTCCTTGCCCCACTTTTGAAGTTTAGAGGACTGTGAACAACCTTTCCAGGAACTCTCATGACTTCCAATGCTCGACCGGGAGGACAATCTCTCATTGGATGCTGGTTATGGGAAAGGGAGCAGTGAGTGAGACATAAGAGGGGAGGATGGGGTTCCCTGTGGAACCAGACACCAAGAGTGCTATGTGTTTTGGGAGTCCATCAGAGGAGACGTGACTACAGCACCGACTATGGCACCAGCACATGGGCTTGGGAAACACTGGCCTCTGTGTGGTATTCCCACTCTTGCTCCACTTCCTCTCAACTTGACTAAATAAGTGGACATTGTCATGGTAGCTTATGACAGGCTGTAATTTACACCAAAACTATATATAAATATATATATACCTGGGTTTGAACTGGGACGAGACTTAGATATGATAAAATATAATTTATTCCTTGATAAAGGTGAACACAACAGATTATACAAATAACAGGCAAAATATAGACACTTACATAAAATGGAAATGATGAAGCAGTCACATCTGGACTGGCAGTTCATACAGCACTCTTCATAGTCATCAAGACACCAAAAGCATGAAAAGACCTCTGGCAGGAAGACAGTGCATAGCGTTTCTCTCAGCAAACAAGATGGTATAGAACAGACTGAACACTTGAAGAACTTGCAAAACATGAACAACAAAGGAATATAGAGAACAGCAGTTTATATATCTTTTGTCCCTCTATTCTTAACCTTAAGCACAGGGGATTGGTTTTCAATTATCTCCAGCCACTCACTAACGTGGGAAAGCATTCTGACCCATGCCCCCCTGCTAGTTGGCACATGCGCAGTAGAACTCTGGGGTCTCATTTCTGAAGCCCCACATTTGCATCAGGAATGCCAGCCAGTCTATCATTTGGAGTTCTGGCAGGAAAACCTTTGTTGAAAGGTGTGAAGTGGGACACTTAAAGACTGCTCTGGCTTGAGCCTCCTCCGCCCCTAGGTAAACAGGGAGGGTAACAAGACCCTTTGAACAACACTTAAATCCTAGACATTAGGGCGCCTCTTGGGCCATCTGCTAAAAGGAATTTCCCCTAAGTCTTTGTCCCTACCTTGGGACACAGTATCAAACATAAAACATAAACGTATTAAAATATCTGGTTCCATTGGGTCTAGCAGAACCAAACTTCCCAGTTCTAATGGCCGGAACTGGGGCACCATATGATCCAAAAAGCGACTTGCTACGACCTATGGAGCCGGAGTTACACAAATGCACATTAAATCATTTTTCATTTTAATACAAAAATCTCCGCTAAAAGAAATCTCAGCCTTTCACTAAATCCCCATTGAAAACAACGGGCTCCGCCGCCATGGGTTTCAATGGAGCAACTCCGCCGTTGTAGTCAATGGAGTTTCCTACCATAGACTTTCAATGGGGAACCGCCGCCATTGAAGTCTATGAGAAAATCCACAAATCTTTACAGTCGTCCATACTCCGTCTGGTTGGTCTGAGGGGGCTGGAAATGGGCATGCATTAAAGCCGGAACCTTGGCTACATGTCACCCAAATCCCATCCCTTTGGGCATTCCAGAACCGGAGATATGGACTTACACATTTCAACATTTTACACTTAGTCATTTTTTTCACCATGCGGCTTTCCCCCCATTAGAATCAATGGGGAAAAGTCCCGAACTTTCAAGGGGGTCCATACTCCGTCGGGTTCGTCCAAGAGGGTCAAGGATGGTTTTGCAGTGATGCTGGAGCAGTGACTACAGATACCCCAAACCTTGATCCTCTGGTCCCTCCGGAATCGGAGATATGGATTCCTAAATTACAGCATTTCACACTTAGTCATTTTTCGGAGCTGTTTCTGCCGCCGCCATTGAAGCCTATGGCGTGACCCGCTCTTCTCGGTTCGACCCTTATCGGGGGTCCAGGATTCGGGGACCCGGTTGTGGTCGAGTGGGGGGAAGCCTAGGAACTAGGGGCAAAAAGAATTTTATTTCTAGGGCCCCCCGGAACTGTTTATTCCCACGCCAATTAACGTTGAACTTGACTCAAGTGATTTTAACTCTTTTAAAGGACATTGTATCCGCTTTGCGGTTTGCGGTCTGGACGGCAGCCAACTTGTTCTTCGAAAGTTACCTCGAGGAACCTCCATTGAAGTTGATGAGCCCATTGACTTTCAATGGGAAACCGCCGCTCTCCCTCTCGGACGCCACCTGCTGGTCTTTACAGGAAACAGGACTAAAACAACAAGATTCTCCATTAGAAGGCATGGAGCCCTAATGGCGGCCAATGGGGACCTGCAAAATGGTGCCTGAAAAGGCGGGAAAACTTCACAAAGAGCTATAATCATTAAAGGACTATTAACCCTTGTGCTCCCGGATGGATTCTAGTGTGTGTGTGATGCAAAAAACTGATTAACAATAAACCATGGGGGAACAGGGAATATACATTTTCAGGTTATGACAAGGGTTAAATCACACGTCTGGGCCCCAGCCCAGTTAACCCCTTGTCTCCCTGGTGAGGTTAGAGAGTGGCCAATTGGGGTGTAACCCCTTTAATCCCGGGCCAAATCCTCTCCATCGTCACACCTCCCCTGCTCAATGGGGCCTGGTGCCCCAGTCGTCTCCCCCAGGCCCTGGGGTACCACTGGCGCCCTTGACGCACTCAATAAGTCCTGAGGGATTTTCCTGGCAACATTGTCCTCCGGCATTGTCCAGTACATTGTCCTGGCCACAGTGGATTGTAAAGTCCAGATCTTGGGGAGCAGAGCTCCACCTTGGCTGCCGGTCATTCTCCTTTGCCTCCCTCTGCCCCCCACCCAGTGCCTTGGGAACCAAGTCCATGGTGAAGGGGCCCCGGTGCAGTCCAGGCTGCACACTGCCCATTGACTGGCATGTCTCTGCATCTGCAGGAGACCAGCTATCCAGCAGAGACCATCGCTTTCCTGTCAACCAAGTCTGGGAAAGGGCTATGTCACTATTCTGTAGGGACCCTACCTGCCCTGGCTCTGTGCCACCCTGTAGCTGCTCTGCTATACTCCTGACTATCCTCTCTGGCTGCCTATCTACCCACAGCCTCTCCTTTGGGAACCCAGGGGGTTCTGTCAGAGGGGTCACTCCTGGCCAGTCAGAACAAGGGACCTTCTGCCTACCTAGCCCATCCCTAGCTTTTGCCAGCTGCCTAACACCCCACTGACCTCCTATCTCCCCCTGCTCCACGGTGCCTCCCTGCCTAGCCTCCCCTAGGCCCAGCACCTCAGCCTGCTGCTTACCTCTCTGCAGCCCACCTGCACTCCTCTCCTCCCTAGGCAATCCTAACCCAGACCCTGGAACTACCTGAGTGCACCTACCTCCCTGACCTTGTCTCCCCCTTACCAGAGATGAGCTCAGGGGCATCTCTCCAGATGCAACCGCCTTAGCTCTTGGCTGGCAGGCATCTCTGCGGTGGCACAAACTGGCCACTGTCCATGATACCCCCAGCCCATAGCTAGGCTTCAACAGGGGGTTGCTGATCTGAGAAACCCCCTGAGGCTCTGCCAGGGTAATGGGGAATTCTAGCTGCCATACCTGCTGCTGTACCTCCCCGGCTACCACTAGCCCTTCTTCTCTCACTGAGATCTGCTGCTGGCTACCTACCTGCAGCCTCCCCTCACTCCGCTTCTCCCTAGCTAACCCTAACCTGGGTCCTAGGGACACTTGAGTGAGGCCATCTCCCTGACACTGTCTCCCCCTTACCAGGGATGAGCTCAGGGTTGCTGGTGCATATGCACCCACCTTAGCTCCTGGCTGGCAGGTAATCTGGAGGTGGTCTAACTGTGCCACAACCCCTGGTACCTCCAGCCCATAGCAAGGCTGCAACAGTGGGGCTCTTAACTGAGAGTCCCCTTGCCGCTCCGCCAAGGTAATGGGGAAATCTGGCTGGCTCACTTGCTGCCTTCCCTCCCCGGTTCCCACTGGCCCACCCAACCCTCTCCCAGGCAATCCTACCCTAGAGCTGGGTGCTACCGGGGCGAGCCCCTCTCCCTGAAGCTGTGCCCCCAATACCGGAGGTGAGCTCAGGGTTGCTGGTGCAGATGCACCCACCTTAGCTTCTGACCAGCAGGTAATCTGGGGGTGGTCTAACTTTGCCACTACCCCTGAAATCTGGGGGTGGTCTAACTTTGCCACAACCCCTGATACCTCCGGCCCATAGCAAGGCTGCAACAGTGGAGCTCTTAAATGCTGCTCCGCCAGGGTAATGGGGAATCCTGACTGCCCTACAAGCTGCCCTTCTTTCCCCTCCCCTGGTGCCCCTATCTCCTGCCACCCCCCAGTCACCCCTAGAGTGAAACAACAGAGTACAGTCATAGGGAAAAATAAGTCAGGGTCAGTCTGCGACTTGGTCTGGCTTGCCGCGCTGGTTCCCGTTGAAACCGCCGCCTTCGTTGGTCCCAATTGCAGGGGGACTGGAGCAGCCGCCGCCGGCCCCATCTGGGCTGGGCAGCACCGGGCCACTGCCGCAACAGCGCCCAGGTTAGGTACAGGTAAAACGGTGCAGGACAAGGGTCCCAGGTCTTTGTGGAGGAACACGGCTCCATGCAAACTTGGTAAAATAACCCCTTCCCGCAAACCCTGTCCCTCCCCCCAAATAAAACTGCCACCGGCAGGATGCCGGAGTGGCGGCTTCTTCTCCGCCGCCGCTGGTTCTCCGCCGGGATCAGGTGGATGGCCGCTGCTCTCCGCCGCTGTTGCGGATGCAGCCCGTCCAGGTTCTCCAGGAGACGTCCCGAGGACGGTTGTCGCCCCGGCTGGGCGGGAGCCATCAGAGGATGCCGCTAACTGGGTCATCTTTTCCGCAGCTCGTGAGCGTTGGCCCTGAGGGGCTTCTTCGCCTGACCGTGCACGGTCAGGGCACTGGGCATTATTGTGGCCCATTTGTTGGCAGTGCCGCAGCAGCTGCCGGTGCTTCTCCGCCACCGGTGGACTAACCCCAGCAAGGGGCAACGGAGTCCAGAGCAGAGTGGCCTGAGCGCCGGGCTCAGGGAGGGGATAAGCGGGTCGGTGCGGTACCGACACCAGGAACTGGGTCCACTTCACCGGGAACCACATCTTGCCCAACGCACACACCAGTGCTAGCTCTTTCAGGGAAAATGGACGGGCCACTGCAATGGCTGTTACCTCTCCTGGTGCAAGACTTCCGTGGTTTCCAAGACCACCCGCTCCCTCCACAAGTCTCTGCCGTCCCGGAGCTGGGTCCCTTCCCTGCTCTCCGGGCGGTGTGATGGTTACAGCAGCTGCAGCTGTGGATCTTTGCTCAGCCTGCCGGGTTTCATGCTCACCGATTGCTGTCTCTCTCTCAGCCTTGCTGGCTGCTGGTCACCGCGCCGACTTGATGCACTCCTCCGGTCTCAGTGCCCGGCTCCAGTCAGACGGATGGCCGGCACTTTGGTTCTGGAGGCAATGCTTCTCACAAGTAGGGGAACAGTGAGGAGGTGCCATATCTTGTGTTATATGTTGTACACTGTGTGTTCAATATCTTTAGTCCCAGGAACTTGCAATTACCATCAAGTTCCCACTGGATCACAGTACCCCGCAGAATACTGTAATCCAGGTCCAGTTCAGTCCCGCCAGCTGCCACCAGTTAATTACAAGCTTGTCACGGTAGCTTATGACAGGCTGTAATTTACACCAAAACTATATATAAATATATATATACCTGGGTTTGAACTGGGACGAGACTTAGATATGATAAAATATAATTTATTCCTTGATAAAGGTGAACACAACAGATTATACAAATAACAGGCAAAATATAGACACTTACGTAAAATGGAAATGATGAAGCAGTCACATCTGGACTGGCAGTTCATACAGCACTCTTCATAGTCATCAAGACACCAAAAGCATGAAAAGACCTCTGGCAGGAAGACAGTGCATAGCGTTTCTCTCAGCAAACAAGATGGTATAGAACAGACTGAACACTTGAAGAACTTGCAAAACATGAACAACAAAGGAATATAGGGAACAGCAGTTTATATATCTTTTGTCCCTCTATTCTTAACCTTAAGCACAGGGGATTGGTTTTCAATTACCTCCAGCCACTCACTAACGTGGGAAAGCATTCTGACCCATGCCCCCCTGCTAGTTGGCACATGCGCAGTAGAACTCTGGGGTCTCATTTCTGAAGCCCCACATTTGCATCAGGAATGCCAGCCAGTCTATCATTTGGAGTTCTGGCAGGAAAACCTTTGTTGAAAGGTGTGAAGTGGGACACTTAAAGACTGCTCTGGCTTGAGCCTCCTCCGCCCTTAGGTAAACAGGGAGGGTGATAAGACCCTTTGAACAACACTTAAATCCTAGACATTAGGGCGCCTCTTGGGCCATCTGCTAAAAGGAATTTCCCCTAAGTCTTTGTCCCTACCTTGGGACACCGTATCAAACATAAAACATAAACATATTAAAATATCCGGTTCCATTGGGTCCAGCAGAATCAAACTTCCCAGTTCTAATGGCCGGAACTGGGGCACCATATGATCCACAAAGCGACTTGCTACGACCTATGGAGCCGGAGTTACACAAATGCACATTAAATCATTATTCATTTTAATACAAAAATCTCCGCTAAAAGAAATCTCAGCCTTTCACTAAATCCCCATTGAAAACAACGGGCTCCGCCGCCATGGGTTTCAATGGAGCAACTCCGCCGTTGTAGTCAATGGAGTTTCCTACCATAGACTTTCAATGGGGAACCGCCGCCATTGAAGTCTATGAGAAAATCCACAAATCTTTACAGTCGTCCATACTCCGTCTGGTTGCTCTGAGGGGGCTGGAAATGGGCATGCATTAAAGCCGGAACCTTGGCTACATGTCACCCAAATCCCATCCCTCTGGGCATTCCAGAACCGGAGATATGGACTTACACATTTCAACATTTTACACTTAGTCATTTTTTCCACCATGCGGCATTCCCCCCATTAGAATCAATGGGAAAAGTCCCGAACTTTCAAGGGGGTCCATACTCCGTCGGGTTCGTCCAAGAGGGTCAAGGATGGTTCTGCAGTGGTGCCGGAGCAGTGACTACAGATACCCCAAACCTTGATCATCTGGTCCCTCCGGAATCGGAGATATGGATTCCTAAATTACAGCATTTCACACTTAGTCATTTTTCGGAGCTGTTTCTGCCGCCGCCATTGAAGCCTATGGCGTGACCCGCTCTTCTCGGTTCGACCCTTATCGGGGGTCCAGGATTTGGGGACCCGGTTGTGGTCGAGTGGGGGGAAGCCTAGGAACTATGGGCAAAAAGAATTTTATTTCTAGGGCCCCCAGAACTGTTTATTCCCACGCCAATTAACGTTGAACTTGACTCAAGTGATTTTAACTCTTTTAAAGGACATTGTATCCGCTTTGCGGTTTGCGGTCTGGACGGCAGCCAACTTGTTCTTCGAAAGTTACCTCGAGGAACCTCCATTGAAGTTGATGAGCCCATTGACTTTCAATGGGAAACCGCCGCTCTCCCTCTCGGACGCCACCTGCTGGTCTTTACAGGAAACAGGACTAAAACAACAAGATTCTCCATTAGAAGGCATGGAGCCCTAATGGCGGCCAATGGGGACCTGCAAAATGGTGCCTAAAAAGGCGGGAAAACTTCACAAAGAGCTATAATCATTAAAGGACTATTAACCCTTGTGCTCCCGGATGGATTCTAGTGTGTGTGTGATGCAGACACTGATTAACAATAAACCATGGGGGAACAGGGAATATACATTTTCAGGTTATGACAAGGGTTAAATCACACGTCTGGGCCCCAGCCCAGTTAACCCCTTGTCTCCCTGGTGAGGTTAGAGAGTGGCCAATTGGGGTGTAACCCCTTTAATCCCGGGCCAAATCCTCTCCATCGTCACAGACATATCCTCACGGACAATGCTTGCTCGTAGTGACTATCCCTTTGCCTCCATGAAGTTGGGGCAAAGTTTATTGGAACTTTCCAGATGGGCCATATAACATACTTTTAACAGCAGGCCCTCCCACACCCACCTCCCCGGACTCAATTGGAACATGTACCCATGAACTCAGGACATTTGAGCCTGGTCCAGTGGTGGGGTGAGAGGATCGCGGCAGTTACAGTGTTGAGAACTGACCCAGGGCGCCGCCCTTAACCCTTTTCAGGCAAGATCCCCAGACCAGAAGCATTTCTCTACGAGCACACAGCTAAGGTTATCCACACGAACCCGACAACAGGTTTTAAATAGTTGAAAGTTTTGAGTATTATTAAGATGACCTGCATCTAGACAGGTTTATAGTCTGATTGGTATTGTTAAGTTCGTCTTTTATTATTAAGAAATATGCAGTTTAAAAATGTATAAAGCATAACAGAGATATTTAGCCACTTCAATTGGCGGGGTTACCACTCTGACATACACTGTAAGGCGTAATAAAACAAGCGGTACCCACGTTAAAGCACTAATTGCAATTAGTTTCAAATTTACTATCTAAGCAGTCCCGAAATCTCGGTTCTGCTCGATCCGCCAACAAAAGAACTCCAGGGACATTTTTACCCATGGGAGCTCAGGTTTTCCCCCCTCCCCCAAATCCACTCCCCACCCTAAGCCTACAAACAGGTCAAAACAACAACAAGGCTACAATGCAACGTTACCTGTTTCCCCCACAAATGATTCCTAAAGCTAACCACTCACTCCACAATATTGCTTAAAATATTATCCCAAAATGTAAAAGGCCTTAGTAGCCCCAATAAACTCACAAAACTAGAGATGGTTGTTTCCTGATAGTAGCAGGAGAATTACTGTATATGGGAAGGAACTAACATTAACACTGTCTCAAACTACAGCCCAATCTCCCTTCTCCCAATCCTATCCAAAGTCATGGAAAAATGTGTCCACTCCCAACTAAGCAATTAATATACCAAGACAAATTTCCCTAGCCAATTCCAATCTGGCTTTCGCCCCAAACACTCTACCATAGCTACCCTGCTAAAAGTTTGCAATGAAATCCAGTGTCGAATGGAACGTGGTCAACTCACTGGTGCAATATTCCTAGATTTTGCAAAGGCTTTTGATACTGTTGATCATGCTATCCTGCTTAACAAACTCCAGAGCTCTGGAATAGGGAAGCATGCTTTAAACTGGTTTCAGTCCTACCTATCAGGTAGATCCCAACATGTGTCCATCTCAGGCTCTAACTCCAACCCCCTGGATATCACCTGTGGCGTCCCGCAAGGCTCTGTTCTGGGGCCTCTACTCTTCTCAGTGTTCATCAATGATCTTCCCACAGCTTGTAAGGAAGCTTCAATACACATGTATGCAGATGACACAATCCTATATGCACAAGGCAATAGCCTCTCCGACTTTGAACACATACTTCAGTCTGACTTTTTGGGACTCGAAAACTGGATTTCCCAAAACAAACTGTTTTTAAACACTGACAAGACTGTAACAATGGTATTTGGGACCAAGACTACATTTTTAAAGCTTCCAGTGACTGATCTCCAGATCAAAACCAACGCTAACACCACCCTAACTCCTGTTACTAGTTTTAAATACCTGGGCATATGTTTTGAATCCCACTTAACATTCGGAATGCACATTGATGCCCTGACATCCAAAACCTATGCCAAACTAGATGTACTTTACAGGAACAAATCCTCCCAAAGCCTGCTGGTCAGAAAGCGTATTGCACAGCAGATGCTAATGCCAATTATCGACTATGGAGACATAGTATATGGCTCGGCACCCCAAACCCATCTTGGCAAACTTGACACCCTCTACAATTCAATTTGTCGTTTTATTCTCCAATGCAACTACAACACACATCACTGCGAAATGCTCAAAGAACTAGATTGGTCATCACTCGTATCTAGGCGCAAAGTTAACCTTTCCTGTCTGGCCTTCAAATACTTTCTGGGCAAGCTACCCAGCTACCTGAACATGCTCCTCACCCCTACCACATGCAGCACTTATCATCTGAGATCTGACTCCAAAAGACTGTTCATGGTCCCAAGGCTCAACAAAGTATCCGGACGTTCCTCCTTCTCCTACCATGCACCCATAAACTGGAACAACCTACCGGAGACTCTCACATCCACCACCAGTTTAAGTTCTTTCCAAACTAAGGCTGTCTCAAATTTTATTATGGTCTGTAACTGTTACATAAGCCTATAATATACATCTTCTCTAACTGTGCACTCAATGTCTTGTATATAATGTATACCCTGTTCATTTACTGTATGTAACTGTATTTGTAACCATGTATTATTTGTCATATTAACTGTGCCCAGGACATACTTGAAAACAAGAGGTAACTCTCAATGTATTACTTCCTGGTAAAACATATTATAAATAAATAAATACATAGAGCAAATGAACCTCACAAGTTGCCCATGCGAAGGTGAAGACCGTCCTTAATATGGGATCTAGAATGGTAAAACGTTGTATAAATAAATAAATACATTAACAAACATAAGACTGCTGATCTGCTGCTAGGCGCTGGAGACCCTTATAAGCATCCACGCTTCGCCTGCTCCAGCAGCGCCCCCCCCATTGCAGCCTCTTGTTTTTTCTTTTTTTAAAACATCGATTCCAAGGCGCATCCCGATTTCAAACGTGAAAATGGGAAAAAAGGTACGTCTTAGAATTGAGGAAATACAGTATTTAATAAAATATTAAAATTATAAAACAAATCACTATAATAGCACTTATTATATCCTAAGAGAAAGGGGAGATACAAAAAACTTTATCATGGTTAGACATTGACATGTGCATGTTTATCTATAGACCTGTAATTGTTATATAGTAAGGAAGGGAGCAGATCTATTGAAAGAACAGATGTAACTTAAAGTGCCAATGGCTCAATTACTAGAAGAGAGCAAGTTACAATAGACATTAAATATCCCCCCACCGTCTATCTATTTGAACAGCTTGCATGCCTGCCTTTGGTTATAACATATTTTGAAATGTCATGAAACACTGTGTTTATCAAAGCTAATCTCAATATTGCAAACATGTTCAAGGATTTTCCTTCTCAGGTGCCTCTTGGTCCTCCCTATATACTGGAGGCCACAGGCACACTCCAGAAGGTAAACCACATACATAGTGGTGGCGGATATGCACTCTTTAATTATAAAAATCTCGTGTGAGACGGAAGATGTGACAGTTTATCTGTCACAGGGGTTTACTGATTGGTCCACCCAGTATTAATTGCCTAATTGGTAGGGGGTATTCAATTACAAAGGGTATAAGAAGGGTTTGTTGCACTCTCTCTAATTTGACCCTGATGAAGGCCACAGAGGGCTGAAACGCATTGGATTGAGGACAGATAATGTGCACCCCCTGTAAGACGAATGAGGGGCCACAAGTTTGTTCCAGTAAATTGGATAGTTTTCACTACATCAGCGTCTGCAACGTCAGCAGTGCCTGCAATGTGTGCAGCTGTTAGTGAGAAGCAGCATACAGCCCAGGGGAGTCCCAGAAAACGTCAGACCAGAAACAGCCTGCGGTTACACCGCATCCGGGTTCCGGAGAGAGGTGCACGCCAGCCACAGCATCAAGTTCTTTCCGAGCATTAAGAGTGACCCCTTGATGTCCGTCGCATGGAGAAGTGGCGCCCCAGCAGAGAGATGATGCAGCGGTATACCTAGGCACCAGTTTCCCCATGAACCTCCCAGTGACCCATGGTAAACCTCCAGGAGACGATTGAAGGACCAGAAACAGTCTGCGGTTACACCGCATCCGGGTTCCGGAGAGAGGAGCACGCCAGCCACAGCATCAAGTTCTTTCTGAGCATTAAGCGCGACCCCTTGATGTCCGTCGCATGGAGAAGTGGCGCCCCAGCAGAGAGATGATGCAGCGGTATACCTAGACACCAGTTTTCCTATGAACCTTCCAGTGACCCATGGTAAACCTCCAGGAGACGATTGAAGGACAACATACCCCCCTGAATTGGGCTTCTACTGCTATCAGGCAATTCAACCTTTTTTTTTTTTTTTCGATTCATTTTTATGTATTACTGTATGTATCATTTATTGCATTTTTTCCTTCCATAAAGAATTTACTTGTATCACTTGCGCCCTTTTTTTTCTGTTTTGTTTGAGGTTCTATTAAGGATTGATCATCCGTATATATTGGGGCTGCAACCACTGCAAGTTTATTTACATGGGACTGGACTTTTTTTTTACCAACTAATAGGTTCTAATAGGTTTTCACGTCTATTGACTAATTAATAATTTTATGAACTTCTACACTATTATTTTTCGCTTTTGGACTTTTTGGGATCTATCAGGAATTTGTATCGCCTTTGTTTATATCTGTTGTCTGCCTTGTTTAGGGTTTTTACAGGTGGTTCATGTCATACATTGTGGCATAATTTGTCACAGTGTTATTACCCTTTACCGAGCACGCAGATCCAGATTTTTGTAACCAGGGATATCATATTCGCCGTGTAATATTGTTTGTCCTACACTCTCATTCCCTATCTCCCCAGTTGTTGTCCTTTTTGAGCAACTCAGTTTTTTGTTTTTAGCCCCCAAGGGTGTTTTGCTTTTCCCAAGGGTGTAGACCACTTTTTTTGTTTGTTAACATGGCATGCAAACCCATCCCTCAGAAGATGGGTAGACCTACAGGCATCCCAGATCCATCCTCCTGAAATTGAAAAGATTATTTAGCTCCCTGCTCAAACTAGAACAGCTAATCACAAATCTATGCCGACCATTGCTCACTCTCTTAAACTATGGGAAAAACTGAAATTTAAATACAAGCTCACAATTAAAAACTTCCTGATGGCTCCTATATTTGGAAACACAGACATCCCCCCAGGCCTAGATAAGAAGGCATTTACAAATTGGGAAAGAACCAAAACGCTAGACTTCTAGATGTAAGTTATGATCTAAAATTAAACAATTCAACCAAAAGACAAAAACCTACCATCCAGAGAAATATTTAGCTTCCTTCAAATAAGAGCATGTTTTTCAAAAATAAATCCCACAAACCCAGAATCAGAATTTGAAAGAATATGTTTAGAAGCAGAAGCCCAGTGGAGCCTGGCATCAATGCTGTATGGGGGTCTGCTTTCCCAAAATCAGTCTCTATAGACATACTATCAGTCTCTATAGACATACTTAAATAAATTAATATATGGGAATCTGTCCTAGGGGAAGAGTTGGAGAGAGACAACAGGAATTATATTTTTAACACGGCAGCCAGCTGCTCAATGTACACAACCAAGGAAAATGCTAGCCATATCTAAATATGTTCTGGGATATTCCTCCTTATGCCCCAAAGGCTGTAAAGAAATTGCATCATTCCTCACATGTGGTGGTCATGCCCAAGAATCCTAAACCTATGGAGGCAGATAAGAACCTGGATCAAACATATCCTACAATTAGACATACCCGTCGATCTTTGTCTCTGTCTCCTAAACAGACCCATCCAAAACATATCACAATACGAAAATAAGTTAATCACACACATAGCTACAGAAACAAGATGTGCGATACTGTAGCTAGAGTATAGAAACAATACAAAATACCCTCTATCCCTAGCATCAGGAACAAAATATGGAACACATGCCAAATGGAAAAAATTGACTAGCTTCTTAAATGATACCTGTCATAGATTTCAAAAGGTAGGGCAACCCTGGCTAACTTCCGCATGTACCTCACATGTGAACCACAATTCAATTCTCTTGTAAGCCTCCCTTCCAACTCTCCCTAACTTCCACCTAAGGGACCAGCATTGAAGATCATAAAGATAAACTACTCCAAGAGGTAAAGCTTCTTCCCAAACATGTTGTTTTAGGCCAAGTTGCTACTAATCAAAATAAATATAATGTGGATTGTGTTCACAGGTACCCCTGTGATGTAAAGGCTTCCCCCCCCCATCCTCCCAAACCCTACTTTTTTTAATTGTGCCCTCTCCCCCCTATATATATATATATATATATATATATATATATATATATATAAAATGAATAGATGATACTGTTCTTGCGAGCTTTCGAGATACACTGATCTCTTCTTCTTCGAGATCAGTGTATCTCGAAAGCTCACAAGAATAAAAGCATTTTGTTAGCCACAGAACGGTATTGTCTATTCATTTTTGATGATTAAAGCTCGGCTAACACGGTACTGATACCTCTACATCTATATATATATATATATATATATATATATATATATATATATATATATATATATATAACAAAAAGCAGCAGCCAGCACTCCAAGCAACAAATGTAAAGTCAAGGTGCATGCTCCATAGAAATCAATATAGAAACCCTGTCTTCCCATAAGAAAAGGCACAAAAGCAGCAACACTCAGATAAAGCAAAAAGACATGTATTAGCAGTTACAAAACAGCACACTATAAACCCAACGTTTCGGTCCTAGGCAGGACCTTCCTCAGGGGAGTGCTACCAGACAATGACACCCAGAGAACATATATACCCCATAGTTCACCATGTGAGGACAATTAGAGGCAGCTAATTGTACAATCCTGGAGCTCCACGAGTGCAATCAGTGTATGAGGTAGTACGGCGGCCATCTTGGAAATCAGGAGACAGAGCAATGTATGCTATCTCACATGGGCAGATGAGTACAGGCTCCACCGCTCGTGGAGCTCCAGGATTGTACAATTAGCTGCCTCTAATTGTCCTCACATGGTGAACTATGGGGTATATATGTTCTCTGGGTGTCATTGTCTGGTAGCACTCCCCTAGGACCGAAACGTTGGGTTTATAGTGTGCTGTTTTGTAACTGCTAATACATGTCTTTTTGCTTTATCTGAGTGTTGCTGCTTTTGTGCCTTTTCTTATGGGAAGACAGGGTTTCTATATATATATATATATATATATATATATATATATATATATATATATATATATACTGAGTTAAATTATGGTGAGTAAAAAAAGTGACAAAAACCCTCCACAGGAAAGTAAATATGCAAATATAACTGTATGCTCATCTGCATGTCTTAGGCAGGTCTGCAACCAGCCCTGCCTAAGACAGGCAGATGAGCATACAGTTATATTTGCATATATATATATATATATATATATATATGTAACGGGTATTCCACCCCACCCAATCTCATATATAGTGTGGGTGAGTAGAACATGCGGTGTTACCGGTGTGGTGCGTATACCTGCAGGCTCACAGGAGGTCTGAGCCTCCGCTAATGAGAGCCTGGGGTGAATCCTCTGGAACGAATCTTCTTTTACAGCGCCTCCACCTATGTAGGATTCTATGGACGTGTAGAGTGACCCTACATAGGAACCCAATTATAAACCACACACACAGTCAGTGATTATATAATAACTAAGGAATTTACTTATGAACATCGCCTTTACATAACCTCATAACCTGTGTCCCTCTCACGAGGAGACACTACCCGTGACGTCTCGCAGGATGTTTCCCCAACACTAGGTGATCCCACCCAGTGTCCAGTGAAACCCCCACACCCAAGGTCCCGTACTCCTACGGAGATAGTCAATGGGTAACTGCGCAGTCACTAAAACCTCTAGGCCTGTTGGTGCACATGTGTTGGCATAATACCTGCCGAGCACTCCGGTGCTCGGGTCAGCAACAAGATTCTCAAAGGATCAGTCGGGCGATGCCTCCTTCTGATCCTCTGCAACCGCACTCCTTTCACTTGGACCGCTTGAGCAGTCCCATTCCGGAACAGTCTCTGTGGACCCCAACGTGGGTCCAACCGCTTTCCGGGAACAGCAACCGCCGCTGAATCCCTATCTCTCTAACGGGCAGTAGCGTGACAGGAACCCTAACCTAGGGCTGTCCCTGATGTACCGCAACCTGAGGTGACTTGGGGAAAATTCCTAGGGCCTGCGGGGGTTAATAACCTTCCCCCCTCCCCTACTACCCCAAGTCCAGAAACCTCACTAACCACTAGCTCCTAGCTCACTAATCCTAACGCGCCTGCAGCCGACACACAGCTCTCAGTCAGCCTGCAGACAGTAACACACGCTGCACACACACTGCACTCAGTACATGCAGCGTCACATGCAACACTCAACACAGCAACCTGGAACCCGCAGCAATTAATCCACTGCTCGCACTCAGCATCCGCTGTACACCCGGTGCCTATTTGTCAATGCTCACAGCACTACCCGCTGTGGCACTGCCAAACCTGCACCTTACACACACTAAGGGGCACCTCCCTATCTAGGGCCGTCCCTTATCAGTTACCCACTACCCTGGTGGGGAGTTGGGGCCTACCTGGAGGGTGTGGGTACCTATCTGGATGCAGGAGCTGCACTCACTCCCTGCATCCTTCCTTCCCCTTCTGCTCCGCTGCTCCAACTGACGTGACCAAAGCCCGGGAAATGTATCTATTCTCCCGGGCTGAGAATCCTCCAGCCCTATTGGCCGCTATGAGGCACCTGGTGCCTGTCTCCCTCTACCTCCTGGGAGTTGTAGTTCCCAGGAAGCTGCTACAGCATTGGGGCCGCGTGCGCGCTTCTCCTGCGCATGCGCGAACTACCAATGGCCGCCTCACTGTTTCCTGCTCTGTCTCTGCCCTCGCGCGACTCTTCCCTGCCTCTCGCAGCCTCCCTGCGCATGCGCGAGCTAACTGGGCCGCCGGGGACTCACTGCGCATGCGCGACGCGGCGCAACATGGCGGCGCCCTATCCGCCCGGCTCCGGGAGCGCCGGGAGCCCTGAGATGTGCGTGCGGCCTTGGCAACCGGCCGCACGCGTCCCCGGCAACCCCCGAGCCGGGACCTGACCTCCCTCACCCGCGCGATTGTCTTGCGGGGCCACCTTGTGACTCGGCGGTACCCGCGATCGCGCACCAGGGGAGGGGGGTGCTGGAATCTCAGGGAGACCTGGCTACACTCTCCCCCTGGTGGAAATTCCAACGTCCTCGCTTGGAGAATGACATCACCTGGTACACAGTTATACAATGAATATGCAGTGCATATGTACAACTTATCAATGGTGACTTTAAACCTCAGGTTACAATGCATTTCACACCAATTAATACCCGAGACTGGCTGAGACCATGTGTGGGGTGCCCCGAACTGAACATGTGGGGGTACCTCACTTTTGCGTCCGTGAGCCTCCCCGGGGTGAATTTCTCGGAGAGCACACTCTAAGGCGACAGTTTCTGGCTCTTCGCTACTTCCTCCCCCTGGTGGAAGGAGTAGCTCAGTGTCTCTGAAGCAGACCTTTACCCGGTCATCCGCGGCAGGGATGCGGTAGACCAGGAGGCCAGGACCTTTCCCGCGGTCCACTACCTGAGGAATGGGGCGCTCCTTTTTGGGCTTGAAGGAGGCAGTTTTCCCTGAATCTCTCTCCACACAATCTTTGTCCCCATATCTTTGCGAGGCTTCCACTGAGAAGCGAGCACTGGACAATGTCTCGGTTTCACCTGGCAGGGGGGAAAGAGTAGACACCTTACCATTGCGGTGATTCACGGGGGCCAACAGGTCCTCGGGGACACTGTCAGTTCCCACCTTGGTGGTATCGGGACCTGCCCCCGGCACTTCTGGGGCAGTCCACTTACGCACTGAAAACTCGGGAGCGTTGGATCCCAGTCCTGGGACCACTTGTGTCAGAGCACACGGGCTCACACTCCGCTCATGAACCGTAGCTTTGGCCACCTCCATTGGAGTCTGTGGGGAACAAGGGGTTTCCTTACCACTTGGCTGGCTGACGATGGGCTTCCCTTCTTCCGGAAGGATTGGTGGTAGACACTGGTCCACTCTCTGCTCTGGACAGCTACCTTCTAATGAGGATACCTCCACCAGGACGCGATGCAGAGGGGAGCCCTTCGCCCTGGCGACCAGACTTAAGGAGCCATCGTGCTCCGCGGTCACCTGGAGGCTCACCCCCAACACCCCTGGGGCAGTCGACTCACCCTCGTCATCTGTAGGCACTAGTCCCAAGCCTAGGACCGATGGTACCTCTGTAGTAGGTCGGACTGACCATTGTAGGGCACACGGGCCCACAGCAGGGTCCGCAACATTGGGATACACCTCTTCCAGGGTACACGGACCCACAGCAGACTCTGTATCCTCTGCATCACCGCTGGGGTGGTTCGCCGGTAGGCGCATCGCCACCGATGGGACTTCCACCTTTTCCCCGGAAGATATCATGATCGAATCCTCCGCAAGGTAGTCACCAGATACTCCTGAAATGCAGCAAGTGGTTGTGGGTACGAAGCTGGCGTGCTCCGGTACCTCCACTGCAGTCGCGCTCTTCTCCGCCACGGGTTCACTTGGCTCCTTAGCTGGCTCTGTAGGCTGGGGTACAATAGGCATCAAGAAAATTGCAAAACAATGGGATGTGGGGAAAGGTGAAGGGGATGGGTGGGGAAGTGGATTGGGCGCTCCCAAGTGAACCAATAATGTTGTTGGGAATACAACTAATATCACACAATAAACACCAATAGTGAAAAATAAATAAGTGTAAAGTGCAGCTCAACTTCCTCTGATGGGACAGTTCCGGGTCCCAGAAGGGTAGATTGTTTCTTGGAGATGAGGAGGAGCGCAGGCAGGTGTAGCAAAATATGCAAAAGAAAATAACATATATAGTGCAGATGGTAAACACTGTGCAGATAGGTGTAATCTATAGTATAGAACTCACATAGATCGCAGAAAATATCACATGTCAGAGATCCTTCTCTCTCTGACTGGAGCCCTTTGAATGGTAGCAGGGAAATCCCTCAAGGCACGGATATGTATGGATAAGAAGAAAAGCCACAATAGTGCATACTATTCCAATATTGTATTATTCAAACAAATAACACGAGTATATTACACTCACATTCGCCATGTAAAAATCAGGTGGAGGAGAGAACCGCAGCTCGTTGTATGGTGGTGCAGGTGTAGGCAGCTTCACAGTATCCAGGATTCTCTTCCGCGTGTGTCACAGCTGTCGCGTCACTTCCGCTATCGCGTCACGGCTGAGGGCGGAAGTTCCCAATGGAAGAGACCTTAGATCGAGTTCTGCCAGTCCTTCAGAGCTTGTTCCCTCACTGTAAACTCTACGCGTTTCGCCAGAATCTTCGTCAGGAGTTCTGGTGCTGGCGCGTTACTTTCCCACAGCGTGCCCTCTTGATACCAAGCTCTTTCCCATATTCATCTCCATACCAGACCAGGAGCTCTGTGTGTGGGGGGAGGTCTGTGCAGGTTCTGTAGTAGATTTTCCTGTGGTACTGCAACGCCACAAGGTTCTGTTCTTCCTCGTTTCTCGCACAATTTACAAACAGAAAAGGCTCCTGTGTGCTTCCTGCCACCTTATGAAGAAATAAAGTGGTGGTAAGTGGTACCACAGGAAAATCTACTACAGAACCTGCACAGACCTCCCCCCACACACAGAGCTCCTGGTCTGGTATGGAGATGAATATGGGAAAGAGCTTGGTATCAAGAGGGCACGCTGTGGGAAAGTAACGCGCCAGCACCAGAACTCCTGACGAAGCATCTGGCGAAACGCGTAGAGTTTACAGTGAGGGAACAAGCTCTGAAGGACTGGCAGAACTCGATCTAAGGTCTCTTCCATTGGGAACTTCCGCCCTCAGCCGTGACGCGATAGCGGAAGTGACGCGACAGCTGTGACACACGTGGAAGAGAATCCTGGATACTGTGAAGCTGCCTACACCTGCACCACCATACAACGAGCTGCGGTTCTCTCCTCCACCTGATTTTTACATGGCGAATGTGAGTGTAATATACTCGTGTTATTTGTTTGAATAATACAATATTGGAATAGTATGCACTATTGTGGCTTTTCTTCTTATCCATACATATCCGTGCCTTGAGGGATTTCCCTGCTACCATTCAAAGGGCTCCAGTCAGAGAGAGAAGGATCTCTGACATGTGATATTTTCTGCGATCTATGTGAGTTCTATACTATAGATTACACCTATCTGCACAGTGTTTATCAAGAAAATTGCACCGCAACAATCACATCTGGGCTCCCACGCCAGTGCTCCCCTAGAACAGTCACAGGTGGGGCTAAAGCACTGTGTACACGGCTCCCCATCTACCTCGGTGATCCTGAAGTCTAGTGGCACTTGGGACATGTCGGCTCCCTCGTCATAGGTTTCTTGCAAGCAGGGGCACAGTAGCATAAGGAGATCTATTCCTGGCGCTCGCCAGGGCACATACACATTAGGGTGTATCCCCTGACAGTCTATCTCATCCTCATGCATCATCTCATCCTCAGAGATCAGAGTGTCTATCACAGCGTCCACGTATGGTTGAAGATAACCGTGCTTGCTCCCCCTGGTGGAATCTAAAGGAAGGGCACTTTTTACAAGGGATTGGTTTTCGCTCTGCCCTGAGTCACTCACATCACAGGGGAGGGGCTCTGATTTTCGCGCCAAACCCGGACAGAATGTTGCTTCATCTTTCTGTGCAGGCTTGCAGTCAGCAGCACGTGCGCTCTCCTGATTTGGCGGGAGACGCCATTTTGCTGGGTCGACATAGACTAGGGGGTACCCTTCTGAGGGGCCCCCGGGCATGAACAGTGCGGACGGTGCCTCTGCCAGGCATATATCCTCAGTGTGAGTTACAACAAACAGTATGGTTTTCCATGTGGACGTGGGATCTTGTTCTTCCTCTAAGACACATGCCCACGGCCACCCAGGAATTTTACACATATACTCCCGGCCTTTAACCGCGGGTATAAGAGCGGGAATGCCTCCTACCGCCACTACCTGGCCAGGTTCCATATACTGCCTCAAAGCCCAGGCTAGGACCTCGTCTCTGGACTTCACAAACATGGCGACAAAAATAGGGACGGGACAATCTGGAAAAAAAATGGACAGGGCACCCCAGGTGGTATCTCAGCAGCGCCTCCAATTGTAACGGGTATTCCACCCCACCCAATCTCATATATAGTGTGGGTGAGTAGAACATGCGGTGTTACCGGTGTGGTGCGTATACCTGCAGGCTCACAGGAGGTCTGAGCCTCCGCTAATAAGAGCCTGGGGTGAATCCTCTGGAACGAATCTTCTTTTACAGCGCCTCCACCTATGTAGGATTCTATGGACGTGTAGAATGACCCTACATAGGAACCCAATTATAAACCACACACACAGTCAGTGATTATATAATAACTAAGGAATTTACTTATGAACATAGAACATATCATCGCCTTTACATAACCTCATAACCTGTGTCCCTCTCACGAGGAGACACTACCCGTGACGTCTCGCAGGACGTTTCCCCAACACTAGGTGATCCCACCCAGTGTCCAGTGAAACCCCCACACCCAAGGTCCCGTACTCCTACGGAGATAGTCAATGGGTGACTGCGCAGTCACTAAAACCTCTAGGCCTGTTGGTGCACATGTGTTGGCATAATACCTGCCGAGCACTCCGGTGCTCGGGTCAGCAACAAGATTCTCAAAGGATCAGTCGGGCGATGCCTCCTTCTGATCCTCTGCAACCGCACTCCTTTCACTTGGACCGCTCGAGCGGTCCCATTCCGGAACAGTCTCTGTGGACCCCAACGTGGGTCCAACCGCTTTCCGGGAACAGCAACCGCCGCTGAATCCCTATCTCTCTAACGGGCAGTAGCGTGACAGGAACCCTAACCTAGGGCTGTCCCTGATGTACCGCAACCTGAGGTGACTTGGGGAAAATTCCTAGGGCCTGCGGGGGTTAATAACCTTCCCCCCTCCCCTACTACCCCAAGTCCAGAAACCTCACTAACCACTAGCTCCTAGCTCACTAATCCTAACGCGCCTGCAGCCGACACACAGCTCTCAGTCAGCCTGCAGACAGTAACACACGCTGCACACACACTGCACTCAGTACATGCAGCGTCACATGCAACACTCAACACAGCAACCTGGAACCCGCAGCAATTAATCCACTGCTCGCACTCAGCATCCGCTGTACACCCGGTGCCTATTTGTCAATGCTCACAGCACTACCCGCTGTGGCACTGCCAAACCTGCACCTTACACACACTAAGGGGGACCTCCCTATCTAGGGCCGTCCCTTATCAGTTACCCACTACCCTGGTGGGGAGTTGGGGCCTACCTGGAGGGTGTGGGTACCTATCTGGATGCAGGAGCTGCACTCACTCCCTGCATCCTTCCTTCCCCTTCTGCTCCGCTGCTCCAACTGACGTGACCAAAGCCCGGGAAATGTATCTATTCTCCCGGGCTGAGAATCCTCCAGCCCTATTGGCCGCTATGAGGCACCTGGTGCCTGTCTCCCTATGCCTCCTGGGAGTTGTAGTTCCCAGGAGGCTGCTACAGCATTGGGGCCGCGTGCGTGCTTCTCCGGCGCATGCGCGAACTACCAATGGCCGCCTCACTGTTTCCTGCTCTGTCTCTGCCCTCGCGCGACACTTCCCTGCCTCTCGCAGCCTCCCTGCGCATGCGCGAGCTAACTGGGCCGCCGGGGACTCACTGCGCATGCCCTGAGATGCGCGTGCGGCCTTGGCAACCGGCCGCACGCGTCCCCGGCAACCCCCGAGCCGGGACCTGACCTCCCTCACCCGCGCGATTGTCTTGCGGGGCCGCCTTGTGACTCGGCGGTACCCGCGATCGCGCACCAGGGGAGGGGGGGTGCTGGAATCTCGGGGAGACCTGGCTACATATATATATATATATCATACGAACCAATCCAAAGATCAGAAAGGAGACAGCAAACTGCATGGGGTTAATACAAAAGATCTGTATTCAAAATATAGACACACGTAAGCCAACGTTTCGGTCCCACATGGAGACCTTCCTCAGGGCCGTGCACGGTTCGTATGCTGTGTGTTCCCTATGGGACTAGCATCTGCTTTTTTGTTTCATTACAGTGTGCTTACTGGCCTCTTGTGAATATATATATATATATATATATATATATATATATATATATACACACACACAATATGTCATAGTAATAGCATGTTCTTGTATAGCGCTGCTAGTTTTACGTAGAGCTTTACAGAGACATTTTTGCAGGCACAGGTGCCTTCCCCGTGGAGCTTACAATCTATTTTTTGGTGGCTGAGGCACAGGGAGATAAAGTGACTTGCCAAAGGTCACAAAGAGCCGACACAGGTTCCCCTGCTTCAAACTCATTGCCAGTCAGTGTCTTTTCTCACTGAGCCTCTCCTTCTCATAAGTGACAAATGTGATATGTTTATTTCAAAATGCCAATAAAAATGTAAATAGAAAAAAAGAAATTTGACCTATTATATTGCAAATGATTCCACTCCTCCTGGCCTCTCATGATCCCCAAGAAGTGAACATTTCTTTGGGTGTAATCTCGGCTCCTAATTTCCCTGTCATTCTTTGTAACGGATCGGGGGACTCGCGCTTCCCAGCGTGTCCCCGTCACCCCAGGTCCCACGGAGGCTAGCTGTCCCGCTCCCCTACGGCCCCAATCTCTATCCTCCTCCCTGCGCCGTTCCTCCACGCACGGTTCGCACGCCCAGGCACACCGCGCGCTCCCGATCTCTTGCCTCCTATCGTGATACACGCGCCCCTCGGCGTGGCTCCGTCATCCCAGCCCTTTCTCTACCTGGTTCCTCCACTCCTTCTTCCCCTCTGTCTCCCGTGCCGAGCGCCTCCTCTGCGATGCTTACCCCACGCTCTGGTACACGCGTGGTGCGCGCGCATAACAAGGTTACAGAAGGCGCGCACACCCGCTCTAGTTACCAACCCTCCCCAGGCATTAGCTCCGCCCCCCGTCGGTTGCAGGCAATTACCCTCGATTACCTACCTGTCTCCTCCCCTGATCTCACAGACCTATCCCTGCAATTACCCACTCAAACCTCTGCTCCTCCCTTCACCCCTGTTGGCCCTTCTTCCCATATAACCTCTCTCTGTCCTCTCAGTCCTTGCTCTGCATAGCTTTCCTGTAGCTCCTGTCTGTGCAGTGTCTATGCCTAGCTCCCTTGTCTGTTTCAGCTCTGGTTCCTGTCCCTGCCCCTGTTTGGATTCCTTTGGTCTGAACTTGAACTCTGCTTTGGACTTGACTACGCTGCCTTCTCCTGCTCTTGAACCCTGGCTTTCGGACATCACTACGCTGCTCTCTCCAACCCCTGAACTCTGGCTTTTGGACATTACCTTCCGACCTCTGGCACCCCGGATTCAGCAAGTATAATGTTAACCCTTACTCACCAGGCCCGGCAACGCAATTACCACACTCCAGGCACGCCCTCACTGCTGTGGGTGCGTGTTATACCCTTACACACCTCAGTACTGGGGACTGGCCAGGTCTGCAGGCATACAGGCGTTACATTCTTCATTTGGCATGGCTAAGGTTGCATAACCCTGTTTATTGACTGGACTGTCAGAATCCCTGTTTTCTCTACTACCTTCTGTGTCCTGAATTGTTTTCCGTGCAGACCTATTTCAACACCCCTTGATCCTGTACGGAAAGTTTGCTGTTAGATTTAAGATAAGGTGGTAGCAACATTGCTGCCCGCTAAATATTTTGACTTTCGGGTGTATTTGACCCAAAGAATGCTGAAACTTCACCTTCACATTGGGAATATGACAGTTTTATTGATTTGATACCTGGTGCTACTATTCCCTTTAGTCGTATTTATCCGCTGTCGGTTCAGAAACCAAAGAATTGGTGTCTATTATTCCGTCTAAGTCTCGCGCTGGGGAACCTCTATTTTTTGTCCTGAAAAAAGAGAGACCCTTCAGACCGTGTATCGACTACTGTGCTCTGAATGAGATCACCATCAAGAACAGATCGCGACTACCACTAATTCCAGAACTGCTGGAACAAGTAAAGGACGCTTTGGTCTTCACTAAATTGGATCTTCATGGGGCTTATAATTTTTTCTGCATATGGGCAAGGGACGAATAGAAAACAATCTTCCGAAAAATGCTTGTTTGATCAGTCATAAATCGAATTTCTGAAATATGTAATTTTGGCCTCGGGAATAGCTATGGATGAACGAAAGATCCAGGCCATATGGAAGTGGCCATCCCTCACAGATATGAAACTTGGAAGAGATTATTAGGATTTGCTCATTTTTGTCGCTGCTTTATTCTGGACTTTTCATTTATGGCACTTCCACTGACCACCCTCCTTAGGAAATATGTTTCTCTTTCTTGGGGAACTCAACCCAATTCTGCTTTTTTAGAATGACAGAGAAGATTCTTCACGGCACCTGTATTAATGCACCCTGATCCTCAGCAATCAGTTATTGTAGAAGCAGAGTAATCAGATGCAGCACTCTGTGCAGTCCTTTCTCAACGATCTCCAACAGATTCCTTCGCCCCCCCATCGCCTTTCTGTCGTGAAAGTTGTCTAATGCTGAAATTAAGTGTGCAATTATGGAGAAAGAACTGCTGTCCATGCGAGCAGCATTCCTTGAATGGAGACATCTTTTAAAGAGGGTAGAGCATGAGGTGGAAGTGAGGACTGATCATAAGACGTTAACAGATTTACAGACTGCCCACTGTACTAATCAATGTCTGGCTCACTTGGCCTTATACTATTCCTTCTTCCAATTCTATGTATTTTATAAACCAGGAAAGAACAATGGAAAAGCGGATGCTCTTTCATGTAAAGATCCACCTACAACATACCGATATCTTCCAAATTAATTCTACCTCCTGCACATGTACTGGCCACAGTCCAAATATACGACAAATGTATTCACTGTGTAAGACAGGCTAGCAAAAAGACAGTTTTGCTAAGAGAGTTCAATGTAGACGACCTCGTAATTTCAGGATTCGGAGTAAGTGTCTGTGGTTTGTTTATGAATAGACTTTATATACACACCAACGCATTACATCTGCAAGCAATTCAATGGTAACATGACCTACCAACTGGCTGTCACAAGTGGTCACAAAGACTGTCGAGTTGCTTCAAAAACGTTTTTGGTGTCCACGGCTTCCGCAGGATGCTTCTCTATTCATTCCTGTGAAAAGTTTGCACGAATTAAACATAAACGACAATGACTAGCAAGATTAATACAATTGATTGCCAATCCTAATCAACCCTGGACCTGCATCTCTATGGACTTTTTTGTAGAATTGCCCCCGCTGAGGGTGCTACGGTAATTCTAACAATCATTGATTTATTTTCTAAACTTGCTCACTTCGTACCGCTTCCCCGTTTGCCCACAGCTCAAGAACTGGCCAAAGTTTTCTTCAAAGAAGTATATCATTTACATGGCCTTCCTAGTAAGATAATTTCACACAGTGGATCCCATTTCCTTTTCCGTTTTTTTGCTGAGATGTGTCGAATATTACATATTAAAAAAGCTGATGTATGACTATCACCCACAGTCTAACAGACAAACTGAATATCTGAACCAAACCTAGGAACAGTATCTTCTGTGTTTTACTAGCACACACCAGTCAGACTGGGATACTTTTCTAGCAGCGGCTGATTTTTCAACTACCAACCGTAGTGCATTCTTTGCCACCTTTGCGTACCACCTGTCGATGCTACCATCTGTATTGGAATGGTCTCTAGTTCCAGCCCTCGTCTCCCTAGTATCTACACTACAAAAGATTCACCAGTTTTCATTTCAATTACGTCAAGCAAAAATCAGATACAAGAAGTTTGCGGATCGTCATCGGACGCCCGCTTCAGTGTATCAACTGGGTGATCGAGTTTTGCTATCCACCCAGGAGCTTCCAGATGATCTGCGACACTAAATGAGTTTGCAGATGTCTGTTCTACCTTGTTGATTGGAGGGGCTATAGTCCGGAAAAGCGGTCCTGGGAATCGAACACTCGCGTACATGCTCCGTGCTTGGTCATGCAATTCCATGACTGGTATCCTCTGAAACCAACCCACACCTTTCCCCATATTGGGGGAGGTCATGTTACGTACAGAGTCTGCTTCCTTCTTGGCAGAACCTTAGCAGTCAGCTGTGTTGATGGCACAACATGTCTTTCCACAGACTATAAGAAGGCACCTGCTTGTCCTCCAGTGATTCACATGTTTGCTTGCCTGGACGCAGTTTATCCTGTTCCACTGCTTCTTGGAGGCTCCCTGGCTTTCTTTTGACTGTTCCCAAAACTAGTACTGAATCTGGCTTGTTCTCTACTCTGCTGCCTGCTCCCTTCTTTGACCTTTGACTTTATTTACTATTCTTCTGTGTGTTGCGTGCCCCTGGATTGCCTGACTACCCCACCTGCCTGCTCCTCCCTGGACTCTCTGTTACCATCGCACCATGGATCTGGATTCCTGGCTCCAGCTACCTGCAATAACCCCAAGTTATTCTGCACTACAGACTCTCCCTGGGGATTCTCCCCACTAAACCTGATAGCGCCTGCTATATTATTTTCCTCCTTCCTTCCCCTGTCTCCTTTTGTTCCTTCCCATTCTTCCAATCTTTTTCTTCCTTCCTTCCTTTCTTCCTTTTTCCTCCCCCCAATGTTTTTCCTTCCTGTTCTTCTTATCTTCCTTTCTTTTTTTTTCTTCCTTCTTGTTTTCCTTCCCATTCTTTATATATTTTTTCTTTATTTTTCTTCCCTCCTTCTTCCTTTCCCCTTCCTTCCTTTATGTTCCTCCTATCTCCTTTCTTTCTTTTGTATTCCTTTCTTCTTTCCTGCCTTCTTTCTGCTCTTCCGGTCTTCTTTCTTTATATTTCCTTCTTCCCTTCTTTGCCATGTTTATTAGCAAACAGAACTGCAACAACAGCTGATAAGCAAACTCATTATACCACTTTGAAATTATATTGATGCCAGTACATTTTATGTTGTGTACACGTCCATATATCAAGTTATTTTACTTTTAATTTGCTAGTGTCAGTAAGCATTTTAGGGTCTTAGTGGGAGGTATGTAAACACCTCGTTGTTCGCTTCATGAACATGTTCCCACATTTTTCAAGAAATTTGCATAACCGAAAAATATTTTTATGCAAAAGGGTTCTCCATTTTGCAGCAAACGTTTGTGATTTTTATAAACTGATAAAATTCCTGATAGTGCTATTTCAGCCTCCCTTTCTGTTTAACGTGCTAGAGGAATCAGAAGACACTCACAAAGGTGCTGTAACATGGGGTGCAGGACCCGGCTGGCCTGCCTTAGTACCCTGCATGCAAATAGGGGTTGAGGACCTGTTATTAAGGATTCTCAGTCTCTTCCTCCAGTCCTCACACTAGAGTGGGTAACTGTGCAGTGAGTAGAAATAGTCAAAACCCCAAAGGTCTTGACTGTGGGCAGGTGCCCTTGCACATTCAGAGGGGTTAAAGCCTTCCCCCACCATGCTGATTGTTGCTAAGACTGTAACTGTATAGTCATCTCATTATTCATTTGTGCTCCATACGGCGCACTTTCTTAAGTTCCTTCCCTATATCTTCTTGACCTTATATGATTACAGATAGCATCAGATATACCCATTCCCCCTTGTGATTGTGTATTAACTTGCATTCCCCTGCTGGTGGGGAACGCTCGTGCGGCCACCCGCGCCGCCGGGCGCAGCGGGTCCCAGGCCTTAGGCAGCCCACCAGTCGACTCCAATTCCCATCCATACACACTCCATCACAGTATTACTCACTACCAACTGAAGCTCCAATAGACTACTTGGGTATTTATGTGTCTATGCCCTATTTATGCTTTAAGCAGTAAACAATTGTAAGCCTATTTGCTCACCAGAATTTACTATACAAAATTAACTGCTAAAACATGGAGTTTTCCGTGAATGTTGAGGAATTAACGAAAATTTGGCAGGCAGCAAAAGTCCAAAATATAAAGTCACCATTAGTAAAATAGGATAAATATGAGTATGCATACATCTGTTGTAGCCCTGCCATGGGTGCTTGCAAGAATGCTGAAGTTAATCCAGTTTGTAGTGAAGAGAAGAGGAGCCAACTCTCACATGGACATTTTTTTAATGTGTCTATTAAAGTGGATAGCATTGAAACACATTGAAAACATCCATGTCACTGCTGTTATCATTAGACAAACCAGTGGGCCCATCAGAGGCTGAATATGGGATCCTCTTCCCCAGCTAATGCCAACACTCCCCTCCTCACCCCATTAACACCCACCTCCCCTTTTATGCAGGCACAAATGCAGTCTTTCTCTACCCATATACCATGTGTGCACCTACAGATGCACAAACGCAGAGATGAGAGAATGCTAGAGGGAAGTTGGGACACCTGCCATGGGAGCCCACTGTGAATTTCTCTGGTCCCTTAATTGACCAATCAGACCCTGAGTGAAACAGATACATATAAGAAGTTGATCATTATGAATTTAGCATCCCTGAAAAAATCGGAAAATAGACAGATAAGTAAAATGACTTCCAGGGTGATTGTGTATTTCTAAGGAAGCCAATTACACTGATAATTTGTTTACATTTCTTTGTTTTGCTATGTGGGGCTACCCCTTTACAGTGAAAATGTTAAGAGTGTATTTACTATTTATGTATCTTCTACAAATCCACACACCATTGTCACGTGCCATAACATGGTTAAACTGCAGAAGAAAATTCTGAAGAAGATTGTTTAACCAAGGCTGTGCTGAAAGCTGCGTAATACAGCAGGCATATGCTTATAAGGGTCCATGTTAAAATGGATAAAAAGTAAAAGGTGTCACTGTGTGCTCAATTGCATGTCATTTCCCAGAATCCCTGTCTGTGGTGGAAGCATTGTATGCTAGGTGATAATAGTGACAGGCAGGGCTGCAGACCTGTCTGAGACATGTGAATGTGCTCACAGGGGATATTTTTATTTGCTGAATGATAATGTGCAAAGGACACACTTTAATGCTGCTAAATCTATATGTTCACCTGAGTAAGATTGTCTCTTAAAAAATAATATATATATATATATATATATATATATATATATATATATATATATATTTACAACAAATGTATACATAAACGATGACACTTAGATTAAAGGCTTCTGTAGCCCCCAAGCTCAAGGACATACTGTATGACATCTCTGAAGGACCTTGGGCTAATATAAAAGTAGTGTTTTGTTAACCTAATATAAAAGTAGTATTATTTGTAACCAACTACAAAGGAGAAGACCCACATTAGGATTATGTGCTGGTGTTTGATATGTAAATGAAACATATGTGCCCATGCTACTCTACACTAGCTCTAAACAAGGCATGTGCTTTAACTCAAGACTGAACAGAAGGTTGAGTGGTCATTGGGTAGATAGCCTCCCCACAAATCATTAGGACACTGATTAGTAGATAAAGTACTTACATGTGGTTAATTTAATAAGACCAGTCAAAGACTCAACAACTGAGTGAATAAACCCACACGTAGACAGTAATTATTAGGAAAACAGTGTTAGGCTCTACCCACTTTCCTTTTGACCCCATATCAGTAAAACATTCAACACTTTGGAAAAGAGAGGCAACAAAGTCTGGCATGTACACAGGAGGTGCAGCAAATGTAATACACCATCATCCTTCTGCCACTTGCACTGTGTGTATAATGGATGTTAGTTATGATAAAATAACCTACTTTGTATTATAAATATGCACAGAAGAAAGTTGCACAGTTTTGGTAACACCAACTTTTAAGATGTGTTATGTTTAGATTTGTCCTCACTGGAAACATTTGTATCAACCCTTTAAGTGCCAAAGTGAGATACTATTTTATTTAGGGCAGTATATGCTTGTTTGCTGTGTCCATATGATGAATATCTCTCACTTAAAACTCTCCTACCAACTACAATGCATTTTTTGTGTCTGATCTAGAGTTAGCTGGTCATTAAAAAGAATTCAGAGATCATTCCTGTTGACAGCTTTTTGTGGGACTGCATCCTTAGGTCAAGCACACACAGGGATTGGTTTCACTAATCTCAATTGAAGACAATACGTTTATGTTCGCTCACAGTTTTGTTTGTCTGTGAATTGATGCTAGAAATAACATTCATAGTGTTGGTGAATCTGTCATAAACACCTGGCACAGGTGGGTAATGAGGTCTATTTGTAGACTTTCTATTATTGCTCAGCTGGGACATAGTAAATAATCCTAACATTATTTAAGCTAATGTGTTTTTAATAGGAACATACGGTTTAATGGGGTTTTAATGAAATGTAAATAAGAATGGCACTACTGTTTTGGGCTCGTTAAGTTATTTAATGCAGTTTGTTCTTTATACAGCACTCCCTAGACTTTTATATCTCAGCATGATGACTGGGTGTATGTTTGCATGTTGTAGTGATATATGTTTTCACCCCTTATAAATGTATTTAAAATCCTAAACTAACACTAAATGTAATGACACATCTTTTTGTTTTCTCTATAATTTCCCTGCATTGTATTAGTGTCAGTGCCCAGCATTAAGTTAGCTTTGAAAACTGTTAATCAAGAAACCTTTTTTTAAATTCTGAAATATCCCTCTTGATGAGCATTTCAACATATGTCGTTAATTACTGCAAATTAAAAAGAAAAAACATATATATGCCAGTTTTTTTTTTTTTTTTTTTGTTATACAGGCACATATCTTTCAGGGTGAATATATTTTTTCTTGCTAGTAAAGAAGATATGTGTACATATATAATCTCATCTGCAACTACTGTAACACACTCACTTTTTTATCAAGACTAGTGTGCTGGGCTTCTGTGTGTGTGTATATATATACTACACACATTTTTTTTATAGCAAGCAGGCACTCCAGGACCTACAACAATAAATTACGTTTATTGTAAAACTATTAGAGTTTTGCAAGAAAGTTCATATTATTTTTCTAAGTCCTGGAGTGCCTGCTTCCATGTTTTCTGTTTTCTAGTCCCCAGTGGTTTCCACCCAGGCAAGATACTATATTCAGTATATATATATATATATATAGTGGCACTACACTGAAAATAGTATCTTGCCTGGGTGCAAACTGCTGGGGACTGGAAAACAGAAAACATACTCCAGGACTTAGAAAAATAATATGACGTTTCTTGTAAATCTATCATAGTTTTACAATAAATGTTATTTATTGTTGTAGGTCCTGGAGTGCCTGCTTGCTATAAAAACAAATGTGTAGTTGTATATCTTCCAGGCTGGAGTATGTATTCTTGCTAGTAAATGTTGCTGTTGTTTATGAGAACAGCTCATAAATTACAAAAGAAATTAAAGCTCAGGAGGTACAGTAGTGTATAACCGCGCTGCTTAACATATCTGTTCTGTGCTATAGCTTGTAGAGAGGCAGGGAGGCTGTTTTAAAGAAGGATTTTATGTCATGTAAATTTAGTTAATTTCATTTGAAAAAACAAAGAAAAAAAAATAGTGCTTGCAGAAACAATAGAAGGTACCAGCCACTATTAATAATTCCTGATTAATAAAATAAGTTGATAAATTCCTTTAAATCAGTTGGCACGATTTTGATTTCCAGAGTTTTTATTGGAAAATAAAGTTAATACCATATAAAAGAACATAACCGCAAACCCCAATCTAAATGGCCGCTGAGTACTGTAGAGAGGGTTAGGAAAGTCATTACAAAGAGACAACAGAAGAAGAGATTCAATGCCCCTGTATTATTGCACCATCGTCTCGGTCATAAGCGTTCAGACCTTTATCAGATGTGCAATACTTTCACAGCACTGAGCCTTCGTTTTGCTGAGTAATTGATTAAAAAGAAAGGAATTCAAAATAAAACTGAGAAGTAGAAGGGACACAGTGCTACACACAATATTTATGTGTGTGTTTTTTGTGGATTTTTTTTTAACTGGGATATACAAAAATGGTTAATAATATGATAATACTATCATATATTATATATAATAACAATTATGGAATACTTAACCACCATATTTACGCTGAAACATAGCAATGCTTTACATCATGTTGAAGGAAAGCATAGCAGTGCTTTTATTTTACATTTTAGACATCACCAAGGTGTGAAATGGGTAATAATCAAGTATATTTAAACACGTTCCTATATCATTATAGCCGCATTATAAGTAATTATATATGCTATTTTTATTTCACTGCCGAAAATGTGTTTTTCCCTGCTCATTGCATAGTGAATATTTTTTTAGCAGTAATATATTGTAGTCATATTTTTCTGTACTATATGTATTAAATCGCAATTCCAATCAATCAGAATAATCATTATATGGAATATTTATATGGAGTGGCTAGTTGTTCTTTTCTTTTCCCCCTTATTTGGGGAATTTATTCGTGCACTTATCTGTACAGGTTTTTTGTGGATGATGTGTTACAAATGTTTGGTCCAGTAAAAAAATACAAATGGATCTTGTATAATCCTCTGCAAATTGAGTACATAATAAATGCATTAAACAGCTGACTCGTTTCATACAACATTATGCATTCTGAAATATTTCTTACAGTTACATCCCCATGTGAAATAATGCATGTACCCAATAAATTATTGAAAATAAATATTTATTATTATACGTATTGGAAAGTATATATAGACTCTCATCTCGGGTGACAAACAAAGCATATGGAATGTTTTATTAAACACATGTATCACACGATTTGAAATGCAAAAGATGCAATTTTCGTTTAATAATAGTTCATTAATTGACAAATAAAATGTGCTTTTTCTAATGATCGCAATGTAAGGACACCAATTCAGTTTGAGGATAATTATAGGTTATGCATTCGATTTGCAACTAATCATGTAACCTTAAATGTAAGTGTATTTTTATTACGTTCGTTTATATTTAATTAGGACACTTTAATCATCATTGTGTTTGCTTTCCATAGAATATTTCGTATAAACTCTGGTGACACAGTTTAAATGCGAAATAGCTTCCAGATTATACAATGTAACGTTTTATTTTACATCAATTATGGGAATTGTTTATACCCTTGTAGTATTTGCAATATTATATATTTACCAAATGTCTGTTTCTAAAATGTTAAATATTTTTGAGAATTTGAAGAACATTTAAACTCGGAAATTAAAAGCAATGAATCAATAAATGTATTGGAAAAAAAACAACTCATTCAGTCATAGTTGAATTATTTTACAACTATATAACAATTAAAACAATCAACATTAGATGGACATATATTTATGCAAATAAATCTGTTGTTGATTAAATAATTACATTTCGTTGTCAACAAGAAATAATATTTCCCTGCTATTAGATTGCAGTTATTGCGTGTGGCAGGTACATACAGGTAGAGTGGCCTAAATGTGGTATTTAACCATTGAATAACAGTATATTTGTATGTTTTAAAAACACATGTATTACATAAGCATGCTGACTGTACTATGTATAAACTCGCACTTATCAAGGGACATACATGTTTTGCTGAAATATAAATACGACATTGTCAGGGAAACGTGTGGATTACGTGTGATCATTGTTACATATTATGGCTATTTCTATTTAAAATGTATAATTCATGATTCAGTTTAATACATTCATCAACTATATATATATATATATATATATATATATATATATATTCAAGGTTGGTTCAATTATTGGAAAAAAAATGCGCATCTTAATAACCCAATTGTGGAATGATTGTTAGAATCAATAAAGGAAAACACCCGTTCTTTGTTTTACGGAGTACACAATACAGCCACATATCTTTGCACACAGTTATAGGGTGTAAAATTGTATTGATTCCAGTAACATCTATGTGTTGTGATATGTTATGTCTGTGATATAAATCTTAGTGTTATACATCCAGTGAGGGTGGGGAGAGGGGGTTGTACCAGGGAGTCTTTAATAAACAGCATTCCTAGTCACCCTCAGTGTTTGGCACTTAGATCACTAATGCATCTACATCTACCCCTAATGTGTAGGTTTCCTAACATAACACTTAGTTGGTAAGGTCTTTAACGCAGGAATTCCCTTCTCCTAATGTATTATATTTATGTCTGATTCTCTTCTTCCTGTTTTGCATCAGCACTTCCTTTCTCTACATTATCTCTATGTTTATACCACAAATGACTGGGAGCTTGGTGGGCACTTTATTAGAGTAATAATAATAATAATAATAATAATAATAAAAGTGATGATGAAGGCGATCAGAAAGAATAGTAATACACAAATAACATAATTGTATGCAAGATGTTGATCTTACAGAACGTGTTTGATATATACTGTTGGCTGTCTCTAGAGAAGACTGGGTTTGTAATCAAAACATTTGACCTTTTATGACTAATTATGTTGCATTGGGTATACAGTATGTGCCTAAGATAATATTTGGGGTTAATTCCACATTTGGTATTAATAGTTAATTAACAGTTCTATGTCACCTATAAAACACAGGCAAGAAGAAGTAACAGCAGCAGGTGGAGTTGATCAAATGTAAAACTGAAGTAATGTCACAGTTGTGATTCCTCTGAGTGGATTGGTGAAATGTCATTACGTTTCAGCCCCAACACATTTATTTTTTCATCAACATGTGGTGTGTGGATTTAGGTGTCAAAACCCGGAGAATTAGAAATGGTAATTTGCCATCATTAAAGGTGAAACGTGATCTATCACAACAACTGGAACATGTCTGTGTGCTAGCACAAATAATTCTAATGATTAGGAATCATTATGGATGTCAAGCGCACTCCATTAAGTTGTATAAAGGAATTATCCCTGACACGCGAAACCCAACTACAAATACACAGGCGTGGCATTCACTAAGCTGGAGAACTGGGCGCTGGGGTGGAAAATTGCTATATTTTCTTAATGTAAACTGCGTTAATACACAGGACTAGAGTCACCCCCTGAGATCTGGGAAATCACCAAAGAAGAGCACAGGGCAAAGGAGGAGAACATTAAGTGTTCATACTATTAGTTATAGTTAAGGTTTGATGGTAACTACTCTTCACGGTCAATTAGCTTTCAGTTCCTGTGTCTGTCAAATTCCCCAGAAATTGCTGCCTTTCTGCCTGTAGCTCCAGCCCTTGGTTCATCTGACGGCTATTTTGATGCCCCCCCCCCCCCCTCTCCCATGAAAATGCACTCACTTCTTAGTGACTTTTTTTTAAATTGTTGTTGTTGCAGACATGACTATTGTTTAATGTAGAGAGACCATCACCACTCACCCTCTGTGAGACAGAATAATACGGTTGGGTTGAAGTGTCACTGAGAGCAGATGGAGATGACATGATATATTAAGCCTGGATATATTAACAACCCATGGCACGTTAACCTTTACACTGCCAATGCGTTCCAGACTCCCTCTGGCAGTCAGTGGGTTAATGGAGTAATGTTGGGAGGGATGTGTGAAATAAGAAATAAGAGAGGCTGATTCTAAATTCACACGCCTGCACTTCTCTCTTGTCTTATAATTTGGATCCCCCCCCCCCCCAAACTCTCCTCTCTGTGACTAATAGCGATGCTATGGTATTTACTGTGTATGGGGTCAAGAAGAATTCAGTTCCCAAAGATTACCACACATCATGTCAATTCATGAGACTTTCCCTATAATGGCTTCGACTCCTGCTGCGAGGTGTCTGTATTGCTGTAGAAATATCATCATCGAGGATCTTGAGCCTTCGTTTTAAAACACAACAAAAAAAACAATACTTCATAAAGTCAATGCTAAAACTTGCACAAAAATAGTGACGACTACTTCTGTATGATTATTTTTTAATAGTTTTCCTCGTCATAAAATCTCCAATACAGTTGTAGTAGACGGCAAGTTACAAGTATGCTGATAGGAAAAGCAAACTGATCATTTAATATAGTAAAATTGTTCTGAAAATGTATGCATTTTATTGCAATTAAATACAACACAATCAAACGCACAGGTTTCGTGGCTAATTAAATAAAGACGATACTGTGTCCAACATGTTAAACTATTGTTTTATTAAAATGTAATGATCTCAAATATGGGGGTTGTTTGGTTTAATGGAAAATGCAAACTTTTAAAAGTGTTATAATCACGATGTATTTTATATTATTAGATTACTATATTGCAGAGTATATGAATTGTTATTATAGTTTCTTACATATGTGAGTGTTTCCCTCCCTATTTTGTTTTGTAGTCCTAATTTTCCATTTCATTTTAGATTTCACTTTTATTTTAGATTTACAAATATTTTTTCGCATTCGTTTTGTCTAAATTAAATTTATACTCACATTTATATTTTCCTGCAATTCTTTTAACATATCAACATCACGCAGAAACGCAGCTCAAATAAAGAATGAATCCACTAATTAGCCTAATTTCCCTAAACATGCCAAACAATAACCTGAGTATGAGAAGTATTGTACAATCAGAGCATGATGTTACTTCTATTGCTGTTTTCACTCACGTTATACCATTGATCATTTAATGATAATTCTGTTTTATTTGACCTCTTATGTTAATGAAAGGCAGTTACAATGTAAAATATGTAGCAACTTTCTAACTGAGGCCGATGCGGGTAAAACATTTCACAAAATCCATCATTTTCTCAGTGATCCGAGTAATCCCTTGTGAAAACAGAGTAATCCAGGTTAACTCCTTATCTCGTGAAGGGAGTCAAATTTGCAGCTCCATATAATAAATGGTTAAACAAAAAAGAAAATACAGCAATAACGAATGCTAAAAATCTTCCTGCAGCCTAAACAAAAGAATTTATTCTTCAAGCCAATCCTTTCAATTCATTTCAATGATCAATTCATTACAATAAACCATACAGAACCTTGTATTGCCTGAATTTAGATTTGCAGGAAAAACTACACTTCTGTTTACAGGATTTTGTCCCCCTATTGTTTTTTTTCTTTTTTTTTTCACTTCAAAAACTTGTTCATCTATCTATGGGCTGTATTTAAAACTGTGAGCCTATTCCTGGATTTAATATAATTTGTATATCAAAATATCAAAATATCAAAATATTTCATTTAAATTTGAAAGCCCAATGTAGTGTGTGTGTGTATATACAGTATATATATATATATATATATATATATATATATATATATATATATATATATATATATATATATATATATATATAATCAACTGCGCTTCTTGAATGTGTGTTTAATATGTGCTATATTTTCTGAATATAATATCTATAAAATACTGTTAAATTGTTCTGACATTTTGAAGATGTGCAGATGAATTATTAACGTGTCTTTGCCAAGTAATATGTTGTACAATAAATAACACTGTAAATATATTTTCATTCTTTAATTGATATTACTTCAACTTCAATCAAATTGGCCGATCAATTTTGAACCAGAGAATGGACAAATGAAGGTACAATTAGTATGTGTAAAATATCCGGGTACAGTTAGTCTTTGTATTTCGAGGAGACTTATATGATGTGGAAAGAGGCTGTTATAACAGTACATTGTACAATAACTGGAAACTCGCAGTTTGGATGCTAATCCTCGGTGGTCATAAATTCTAATCCAGAAATTAGGCAGTAGGACTTTACAGTGTTTTTATTTCTCCAGTCGCTCCATGACTTCCTACATTTGATTTAATAGGTGAATAAACTGTTTTTTCCTCCTGTAATATAATATACAGCTTGGTTTTGAATGGTAGCCACTGATGATACATACTGTATGTGTGTATACATATATATATATATATATATATATGTATATATATATATGTGTGTGTGTGTGTGTGTGTGTGTGTGTGTGTGTGTGTGTGTGTGTATATATATATATATATATTTATATATATATATATACACACACCATCGTTTATATATCTGCTGTTCAATTAATAATTGACAATTTAATGCAAAACACAAAGGCATTCAGCTGCATACACTGTATGTGCCCATAGTATCAACTGGTTTGCACATTTAAAGCCAATCCATGCACTAGTCTGCACCTTGTTAAAGTCTTATCCAGCAGGCAAGGAGTTAACATCTGATTGTACTTGACTGGTAGCTGATTAAACTGCCAACATTGCATTAAACATTTGTTTATATCACGAGACAGTCTTAGTTGCAAGTCTTCCAAATGGATAAACTCTTCCCTAGAGAACTAGAAGCAGGTTACAACAAACCCTTCTGCTCCCCACCCATACAGTATTACAGAGTCAGTCATACAGAGAGCCAGAGCCAAGCATGAGGTTGTGCTGCAATCACATTGCCTTTTCTTAGTGCTCCAATGGGCAAATCAAATACCAAGCATGTTTATTACATTTCTCAGTATTTTAGGTATCAGAAATGTTTGTATCTTTCACCCTTTCAGTCCAAAAAAACACAACAAACTTGTGTATAAACAATTACAACTATAAGGATTATTCTATTTTGTATCTTCCATATTTCTTTTTAACTCCTACCTTCCACGGGAGTATTTGTTATATTTTATATCTGTAAAACGTTACATTTAATTAAATTTATTTTTCCAGTTTAGAAATATTTGGTATAATGAGTTCCTCATAGGGCATACGTGAAAGGTGCACAGTTAGAGCATTACCACTATATTCTAATTGTATCATAGACTAGTAAGCACCACTGCTGCAGCTAGAGCCTGGTATATTAACAAAGTCGTCCTGGCTGAGTCAGTTCTCACAACAAACCAAACCAGCCTATCTTAATTTACCGCTAAGATAGGGCTATCAAACAAGCGGCCCGGGGGGCGCATGCGCCCCACAAGCTCTTGCCATGCGGTCTTTGCCCGCTCAGTGGAGTTTCAGACAGACCACGTCATGCAGGCAGAAAGACGCTGCGCTCCACTCACCTGCCAAGTGTGAGCATGTGATTCCGATCACCCCCACACCCCATCCCTTCAATAGCCGCCCGAGAGCGGGAGAGAGAGAAAGGGGTGATGGTGGGGGGGGGGGGGGTGGAGGGGAGAGGGAGAAAAGGGTGATGGGGGGAGGGAGAAAAGGGCGATGGGGGAGAGAGAGAAAGGGGTGGTTGGAAGAGAGAAAAAGGCGTGAAGGTGGGGGGGGGGGGGAGAAAAGGGTGATGGGGGAGGGAGAAAGGGGTGATGGGGGACAGAGAAAGTGGTGATGGGGGACAGAGAAAGTGGTGATTGGGGGAGGGAGAAAGGGATGATTGGGGGAGAGAGAAAGGGGTAATGGGGGAGAGAGAAAGGGGTGATGGGGGAGGGAGAAAGGGGTGATGGGGAGAGAAAGGCGACTGGGAAAGAGGAGATGGAGGGAGAGAGAGGGGGGGGGGTAGAGAGAGAGGGGGAGGGAGAGACGGGATGGGGTGGGAGGGAGGAAAAGAGATGCCAGCAGGGTTTACATATTTTTAATAAGAAAAACTCAAGAAAAAAGTGTACACGTAGGTTATAGTGACTGTTTTATTTTTTTCCTGGTGCGGCCAGAATCTTTCAGTCAGACTAAAGAATTGTCTTTCAAGATGTTCTGAGCGTGACGCCCCTAACTAAATTATGTAACCTGAAACCTGGCCTGCTGGTAGCCCTCAAGAACTGAACTTGAACATAGAGGGCCATGTACCAAGGTCCTAAAACTTTGTATGGACTCACATTATTTTGTATTTTTTTGCTGGGCTGTAGATTCCTATTAAATAAGTATCATATTAGATGCAGATCATTAGTTGAATGAGTTTTATAGCAACTGAAGCCCTATGTAATACGCGGGGAAGCCTGTCTTAATTTGAACAGAGATGAAACCTTCCCTTGCAGGGACAGACGGCTTATTGAATAGAAATCTAAGAGCCTGGTGAGTTTTTTGGGGGGAAAATATGGGAATATGTGACTGACCCAGATACTAAAAGGGATATATTTAATTAAGTAAGTTCCAGAACTCCACCCTTACTCCTACAACAACTCCTCCATATTACTAGATGATTCACATGGCTCAAAATGCGTGAAAACTACAGTACCCAGAAGGGTACGCTGTAAAATAAGGGTTCAAAAACTGCCTTTGGAAAAATGTTTCAAATGCCTCATTCATCAAGCTTCAAAAACAGCAAAAATATTAAGTGTCCCTTTCTGCGTAGGCCTTATAGAGTAAACAAGAAGAGGGTATTGTTAAATTATTGTTTGCTCTTGTTCTATGCTTGTATGTTTGAGTATGTTAATGGATGTGGCACTAATACAGAATGTATGTATTTAAAAAATGTGTGGGTTGATTCATTTTCACTGACACTCAATATGTCTTCCTGTTAAAGATTGTCCAGAAATATTAACCAAATCAGTGGTGCATTCTTTGTCTTAAAGGCTAATTAAGTTTCCTGAATTCCCTTCTTCCATTTAGTAGGTGTACTCCCTCCTACCCTGTATGTGCTGAAGGGCTGTGTTGCCATTAGCTTCCCTCAGCAGCTTGTCATTGCACATTGTGCCTCACAGGTCACTGACACTCTGCATGCAGTGTGCAGACAGGTGCTTTATTTGACCCACTTTTGTTTGTATTGCACAAAGCTCAGGAAGTGTGTCAGTCAGAGAAAGTGTCAGAAATAACACGGTCAGGTTGTGTTTTCAAGCAAACTATTAATCAAACCCAAACTATGTTTTACCCCTGAATGTATCACTGAGCACAAAGAACCTTAGCTCTTATCAGATATTGCATTTCACATGGGTGCTCCATTTATCAACTACCTTACATGTCACTTTATTGTAGTACAAGCCCATGCAATGTGGTGTAGTCAGAAGTGCTAAACATTCCTAAACTTGGACATGTAACACATGCTTTAGTTCCCCAAGATGTTTCATTTACCTTGTTTTTGGGGGGTGACACAGCCTGGTGGAAATAGTTTAACCTCTCATGTTCAGTCTGACAAAGAACCAAATAGGTCTAATGATACCACGTGTTTAATAGAAAGAAAGGAGTGCTCCACGAATGCACAATAATATGGTGCGCCTAAGGAGAAGAGAATTATTGAAGTGAAACTTCCTTAGTGGCACCTCATTCGTGATGGGGCAAAAAAGAATTGTGGAGACAGAAATGAAATGGATGTGACGTCAGTGCTGGCAGTTGAGGCCGTGCTGTGTTCTGGCTCAGCCCGACCCCAACACTGACATCACACCCGCTCCACAAATCAGATGTGGCGGCGGCGATAGCCGCCGGCGCCGCTCCTAATCACCCCCCACACCCCCCCCTGAGCCCCACCCCCCCCACACACCGTGACATATGCGGCGGCGATAGCCGCCGCTCCTAACGGCCGCTGCCATGCCGCGCAGCCTCTCTCCTCCCTACCTCCGCTTTCCTGCGTCCCGCTGACTGAGCGCCGCCGGGGTCGGAGGAGGAGAGGAGCCCAGGGATCATGGAGGGTAACCGCCGCCGCAGCTCCTAACGAGCTCTGCTCCCCCCACCCGCTGACATGCGGCGGCAGCCCTCAAAATTTAATTGCCGCCACTTCCTGCTGACCTCCCCCGGCCGAGGCATGGAACGGGGGGGGGGGGGGGGGGTAGAGTGAGCTGCGTTCCCCACAGCACCATCAGAAGGGGATCGCTGCAGCGCTCCCCTCGAAGCCAGCTCCCGCTGACGATGACGCGCTGCCCCCCTTCCCCGCCGACACTGCCTCTGCCCACGCAGCACTTCCGGAGGGGGGGGGCCTTTATTAAGGTATCTGCCCGGTGCCCGGTGCAGCCGCGTCTCGCCGGGGGGTGGGGGGGGGGAGAGACTCAGGCAGAGCCGCCGCGGGTCCGCAGCTCTGCCTGTCTGTGAGGGGGGGGGGAGGAGAGTCTCAGGCAGAGCCGCCGCGGGTCCGCAGCTCTGCCTGTCTGTGAGGGGGGGGGGGGTGTGAGGAGAGACTCAGGCAGAGCCGCCGCGGGTCCGCAGCTCTGCCTGTCTGTGAGGGGGGGGGGGGGGGGGTGTGAGGAGAGACTCAGGCAGAGCCGCCGCGGGTCCGCAGCGCACACGGTCACACACACACGCACATGGTCACGCACACACACACAGTCACACGCACACACACACAGTCACACGCACACACAGTCAGTCGCGCACACAGTCAGTCGCGCACACAGTCAGTCGCGCACACAGTCAGTCGCGCACACAGTCAGTCGCGCGCACACGCACTGTCACGTGCACCGTGCACTGTCACGCGCACACGCACTGTCACGCGCACAGTCACACACAGTCACACAGTAACACGCACAGTCACACGCACAGTCACACAGTCACACAGTCACACGCACAGTCACACGCACAGTCACACAGTCACACGCACACACACACAGTCACACGCACACACACACAGTCACGCACACACACACACACGAGGAATTCACGCTTAGTGCAAATACAAGGTATGTGTACGCATGTTCTAAGTCAAATTTATTTGCGTTTTGTCAATGAAATTGTATTTTGATTTTTAATTAAAACATCACCAATACAAATACAATTTCTGTGACAAAAGTCAAAGAAGTTTCACTTACTATGCGCGTGCACAGCACACACAGCTTTTTTATCAATACACAGAGGCCCAAATCCATGGGCAAAGGACATTTGGTATATATTTGTTTAATAGATTAAAACTAGGTGATTGATGCGTAAAGAAAAACAAAAAAACCTACAATTATTTTGAAACCATTTTTGTGCGTTTATTTTGAAAATGCTTGTAAATATTGTATAGTAAGCAGAATTTATGCTACGGTATACAGCCCTTATGACTTGTCTCTCAATTATCATTGTGTCCTTTCCTTATTGTAGCTCAGCATAGATGTAGTGTCCATATATATTATCAATGAGCAAGCAGGATTATTATTAATAATAATAATAATATACACCCCACCAATGATCATTGTCTCTTTTGAAATGATAGAAAAGGGAAAATGTATTAAGCCAATAAATCTATCACTAGTTCATTTTGATTAGAAAAAGGACTACTTATTCACTCATGTTTAAATGTGCCAGTGCAGGCAAACTCTTAAAATACACCCATATGAATGCAATTTAAAAATAGCAAACACATTTTTCGGCAATTACATGAATGATATGAGTAAAGTGTAAGCTCCCTGGGGTGAGAATTTTACTCTCGTTCACAGTGCTTGTGTTGATGATTAATGTATATACTGCAATCAAATGTGTACACTTCCGTGACGCTGTTACTATTTTCCATTATAAGGTACTTTTCATACTGTCACACACAACACCCCTGTAAGCTCAAAACCCAGACCCATCACACCATATATATTTATGTCAAAACGGAGTACAGCTGGGTATGTGACAATGTATAAACAAAAGACAGAGAGCCCCAATTGCTTGGGTCAAAGCATTTGTGAACTTTTCATACTGTCAAATTTAAAATAAAATTCCTAATAGTAATACAGTTAAAACCAAGCTCCTTGGTTGTAATCTTCACTTTGCAGGTAGATTGTTTAGATTCTGAGTTATGAATATGTATATTGACTCCTTTTCAGATATTGAGGTATTTATGTAAGAGTGGTCAGCGGGTGGAAACTATTCTCTAGCTATTTCTGTCACTCCTCAGCAGGGTACATCATTAAGAAGACATCTGCATATCTAGCTTTCCAGCAAAGGGTAGTTTTCCTGTTTTCACAGCACAATTGATGTATACATAAGTGCAAACAGTGGGGACTATTTATGAACATTTCTTGAATGGGAAGTAGCGCTTTAATGGTGCTTAGAGCTTCATAAATATTAAAGACAGGTAGCGCATGCGTGTTATTTATAACACATGTAATAAATGAGGAGCGCTTACTGCTACTTGCAGTTGTGATGCACATTTCTTTGTTAAATACAACACAGAGGGAAAGTCGTGCTGCTTAGGTGTAGAAGGTTAGTGCACAGCACAGCGCTTGCTTGCTAATGACGCCAAAGAAATGTTTGACTAGGGCAGGGGTAGCCAACTCCAGTCCTCAATAGCTACCAACAGGTCAGGTTTGCAGGATTGCCATGCTTCAGCACAGGTGGCTCAATCAGTGGCTCAGTGAGCCACTTGTGCTGAAGCAGGGACCGATTGAACCACTTGTGCTGAAGCAGGGATATCCTGAAAACCTGTCCTGTTGGTGGATCTTGAGGACTGGAGTTTGCCACCCCTGGTCTATAGGATATTATGATATATAATAGAGATTTAGTGATTTGCTCAAGTACAAATTAAACACTAACTTTATGTAGCCGAGTGCCCTACCCTGCCTCCGGTGCGGGGATCTGCCCGGCTATCGCCAAGAGCTCCACGTGATCAGGAGTGTGGGGGCAGCCATTTTGTTAGTCGCGCATGCGCAGTGTGGCGAGGCGCGCATGCACAGTGTCAGGAATGCGGAGGCCATCTTAGAATGGCTCTGCATATACAGACAGCAGCAGGACTACATGTCACAGAATCTTCAGGTGGGAGGGAAGACCACATGGGACTGTCCCAGTTAATGGGATTCAAGCAGGAGAGAGGAACAGGATATCCTCTGCATGCGGGGAGCACGCGCTTCAGTCTTGACAGAAGAGTGAAGGAAGGAGGTAGTGTCCAGGGAGCTGTGCTTCTTGGACTAGGCTTCTTGGACTTTCCCCTAGGCCCCATTAGGCCCTGAGACACCTGTAGAGGAGTGTTGCAGGGAAGGCCCCAGATAGGGACTCTTCTCAGTAGTATTAGTATTGCGCCGGTGGCGTACGGCCACACGGCGTTCTGCAGCCTTGGACCAGGCCACAGGACCCTGAGACATTGGGTGAGAACCTCCGGCTGGAGTTCACACTGCGAGGAGGATCAGGACACTTAGGAGAGAGGGGAATTGAGTGGGAGGCCCCGCTAAGTGTGACCCACTCCAACACACCGCGCCAAGCAGCACCTGGGTACTGGACTACTCAGGCAGGTACTCAATGTGCACCAACATCTACAGGGGGTAGCTCTATCTCACATTTGGGTGGGATTTCTGGTGCGGACACTAGGGGTTATTGGTGCCACAGCACCTTCAGTACTTTGGGGCAACCACTAAGTGTTGGGGTCATTTCACGATACTGTGTTGGTACCTGATAGTGTGTGTTATCTGTTAGTGTGTGTACAGTAAAGATTAATTACAGTATACATTGTGTGGTGTATTGCTTACTACTGTGTATTGGTTCCTGTGAGGGGTTATCCCACCAATGCTGGGATCCCTTATTGGTGGAGGCGCTGCACGCAAGAGAGAAAGAGCTCACCCCATGCTCCCAGAGGTGGAGGCTTAGGCCTCCTGTGAGCAGACAAGTACAGCAGCAAGCGTAGTTGCACACGTAGTTCCCTTAGGCATAGGAAAAGGGGGCTAAATTTGGAAGCGCTGCTGAGATTCAGACCTGGGGTGCCCAAGATAGGAGAACCAAGTTTAGGGAATCATGTTCGTACCCGCCAAACAAGAGGTCCATCAGTGGTGTTCCAAGAGTCTCCCCGCCACATGGTCGCTGTTGAGGACGTCCCGGCCACCACAACCCCACGTAGAGTCTGTACCTCCTTAAGGTGGTTTCTTGGTTTAGCCGGAGCCCGGCCACAAGGCCTAAAATGGGATCCTACCTACTGATGGTGCGTAGTCATAGTTACTACCGGCAATGAATTGAGTGAAGATGAGGACTCTGCATTTTCCGGAAGCCCTGCCCAAGGGTTGCCCGTTGATATATCCCGACCTACCAATATCAATGGGGGCTTTCAGTACCGGGCCAGCACCCGTGGTACCGTTAGGGGCTGAACTCCCACACCCCGCCGATAGCCCCAGAAGGAACGAAGCTAGCCCAGAGTCAGTCCACAGCTGCCGGTCTGGTTGCCATAGTCACCGGTGGACCGGAGGCTCGGACTGCGGTGGAGCACTACAGCAACTGGTGGACCGTCTAGCACAGTCCTCAAAGTCACACAACTACCGCAAGCTCAAAGCGTTCTCCAGGATATCACCCACTCCCATCGGGGAAGAAGAGTTTGGAACTTGGAGGGAACATACCCTGCACAGGCTCGAGGAATGGTCTAGTTCCGAAGCTGTGAAGAGGCAACGGATAGTCGTGTGCCTACGGCTCCCAGCAACTCAACTGCAAATGCACCGCGAGACAGAGGGAGAAGCCACCGCCCAAGAGTTGTCAAACTCCTCAAGCAGGCCTATATTGCAGAGTATGACGAAGATGAACTCTTGGCCCAGTTTCGTTCTCTCTGGCCGAAGGACGGAGAAGAGCTTTCCATGTTTTTCCGACGCCTACAACTATCCTTATGCGGATTATTGTCCAAGAAAGTCATTTCTGCAACAGTTGTGGATTAGTACCGATTCAAATAACTTATGAAAGGATCTCTACCCTCTCACCCTATAGCCCTTATGATGCGAGGTGCCATCGGGCAGAGAAAACCCCCAGCTTCATGGAGTTGCTGAGCCACATAAGGAAGCATGAGGTCCAATTGCGATTCCACACTCCCTAGACGTCTCGGGAATCTTCCGAAGGAGAGAGTAAAGGGCCTCCACCCAAGAAGCCTAGTGCGAAGGAAAATCCTGAGGACAATAACCCCCAGGGTCCTTCACAACAGATCCCTTCGATGCCTCGGAGCGTTGCCTCTAATCCTGGCTCCAACACAACCTGAGGCAACCGCTGCTTCACTTGTCACAAAGAAGGTCACTTTGCACGGGACTGTCCAAAGTCCGACCCTTCATCCCGCTGAGCCATGGCCTTCACCGTGCATTCGGCCGAACAGCCGTCCACATCCTCGGATAGTGCCCCCGCGCCTAGTCCCTTTTATTGTAAGTTTGTTACTTGTTATTTTTTACATAAAGTATAACTTTTTTCCTGAATTAGTCTCTCTGTGAGCTTTTTCTTTTTATCTATAGTTGCATGGTTACATAGAAGATGCAGTTAAAAAAAGACATACAGTACAGCCATCAAATTAAACCTATGTTAAATTTAGACGACAGATACTTTACCCTATGTTTGTACTTACAGTATATTGATCCAGGGGAAGGCAAACAAAACCCCCAGTGAAATATAATCTAATGATATCTCATAAGGGGAAAAATACATTTATTCCTGACTCCAAATATTTGCAATCAGATTACTTCCTGGATCAACATCCTTCCCTGCCTTTATTATTGATCTCTGGTATGTTTAGAATAGCAAAAGTGTTTTTTTTTTTTAATTGTGTGCTACTAATCATCCAACTTGTAATAGGCAGATTTATAGGGGGAGGGTCATGTGACTGCTTAGATGTATAAATGTAACACCAGTTTAAGTGAAGCATCGGCAGGGTTGGCATTGGCATCTAAACTGATGCATCTTAAAGTGATCATCTTTAAGTGAGAAAATATAGTTAGACTATAGTTTGACTAGAGGTGGACTGGGGACTGGATCTACTGCAAACTCTTTTACACAAGGCAACAAACGTTGAGCTACTCTGACCACACTATGATCCAATGCTTGTTAGCCTGCACACTTAACCTCCCCCTTTACACCTTATTTTACTGCACCGTCTCCCAATACTGACTGCACACAAATGCCCCCACCCACCTCCTCAACCCTCACCCCCACCTCAACCCTCTGCAAACCCTGAATAGGCCCTAGCATTGCAATGCTGAAAAACATGGTGACAAGGAAAATGCATACCTCTTCTGTTTAGTCTGCACACACTCACTTGGCTCAGAACAGCTTCATGCAACAGTACCTACCTCTGTGAAAATGAACCTGCTATGTATCTCAACTTTGTTCTTTCTTGTGGCCTCATGGAAATATTACTCTCTCTATCCACCATAAATTCCTCCCTCCTGGCCCACACCCAAATTCACCATACACCCTGGATTACTCAAAAGCCTTGCACTATCTACTGAATGTTGGTGGAGAACTCTGAAAACCAGCACACCAATCACCACTCACTCTAATGGCAAACATCACAAATTTACAATTTGCAAACAACTACTCAAATTTCTACTCATACTATTACTCTCTTTATCAGGTGATATTGAACTTAACCCAGGCCCTCCCTTTTCAACTCTGTCCCATACCCCTGAGAATACCCACTTCAAATTCCAAAAAGTCTATCTGTCGCCCATATAAATATCCGGAGCCTGCTGCCCAAACTGGATTAACTAAGGGCATGGTGCTTTATGCATAAACCCAAAGCCATCGTTCTCACAGAAACATGGCTAACCCCTAAAATCCTCTATGCAAATATTGCCATTCAGGGATACTCCGTTTCTAGGAAAGATAGGTCAAAGAGCGGAGGAGGGGTGTTATTTTATATTGCAGACACCTTACTATAAAAAAAAGAAAAGAAAAAAAACAAACTGCGCACTGAATGCAGTTTATTAATAAGATAATAGATAAAATAATAATTGTGAACAATTTACAACCCAAATGAAATTGTAAATCAAAAGTGCACTTTAAAGGTTTAAGGGAACACAAATTTGTGTTCCTAAATGTGAAATAAATATATTAAGATGAAAATAAGATACAAAAAACCTTTAACTTTTGTGGAGACTCTGCAGCCTGTCAGAGTAGATGGCTCAACATCACACAGGGAACATGCAAAAAAGAGAAAACACAGCGCACAACACTCATAGTGTAATAAAGTAATTATATTGTGTCAATATTAAAATGTAAATGATTGCACGTACAAGAAAAAATAATCACAAAAGCAGGACATGGTTAGGGTACATGTTACCACTCTGGAGATGGATGACTTGCTTCGTGAGGATCCCTCAGCATACACTCCTTCTGGTCCGGGCAGGAAACTTAACCCCAGTTACAGCAAGAATATCCAATCAAGTTAATGTAGCAAAGTCCATTACATAGTACCCACAAGGTTACAATGAAGACAGCAATGGAGCAAATCTCTCCTACACCGCTAGACCCACTTCAGCGTGGACCCGTCAGTCAGCCACAGACCTCCACCCTGTTGCAATTGTAGATCAGGGTAAAGACGACACCTCAGTGCATCGCAAGTCCGCAGCAGCCAATTCAATAATCAGCGAAAACAAACAGGGTCCCATAAGCAGCATGTGCAAGGTCAAAAGCACAGTGATAGTTGCAGGAGAGTGTCCAGTATACAGCAAAACAATCCTACGCGTTTTGTAGCGAACTACTTTGTCAGGGATATTAAGAATGACAAGGCAAACAAAATATATATCCATTACTGACACAGCAATTGGTGGAGAAAAAGAAACCAATTAGCCTATCATTGCTTAAGGCACTTAGCTGGCACAGGTGCAGTCCTAACTAGCAAACATTTGCACAATACAAGAACCTAATATAGACATGCATAGACATTCTTTATTATACAAAATAAGTTTTAACATAAATGACATTTTTCTTTAAAATATTATGGCCTTTGTAAAGTGGACACTGCAATGAGAAAAACAATATTAGTATATATTTGTAATAACATAATAAAATAAATGAGATATAACCTAAATAGGATATGGGGTAAGGATATCAAATTACTTTATAATATATAAAAAGAACAAGGTCATTAGCAATAGAGACAAAAACACCAAAATCTTTAAATAAATAAAATTGACTTGTAGTTGTGGTGAAAACTTTTAACTAAATCATATTCAAGTTAGTAAAGTGACCATACATCAAGCTATTCATTCAAAGCCCTAGGGCTAATACCCCCTTCAAATTCCAAAAGGTCTATCTGTCGCCCATATAAATATCCAGAGCCTGCTGCCTAAACTGGATTAACTAAGGGGATAGTGATTTACTGCTGCGGCCGAGTTTATTCGAGCATTTGCCCGGTCTCGGCCGCAGCAGTAACCAGGCACGCGCCGGGATGTGCCTGGCGCGCGCCGAAGCCGCTCAGGAGCGCCCTCCGATCGGGGCTTTCTCCCTCCCGCTGCCGGGTCCGCTGGGTCCCCCGGAACCCCCTGCCGCCGTCCCCCACATCGCGGGACACCAGGGCTCCCTCAGGGAGCTCTGGACGCGCGTTCAGGGGGCGCAGGCACCCGATGACGCGTGACATCACGTCGATGACGCGCGGCACACCGAGGGAGTGCGGCTAGCATGCCGGGGCATCCCCCGGCTTGCGGAGCTAGCCGCACTCAAATAAATCTGGTCGCCTGTGTATGCATAAACCCATAGCCATCGTTCTCTCAGAAACATGGCTAACCCCTAAAACCCTCGATGCAAATATTGCCATTCAGGGATACTCTGTTTCTAGGAAAGATAAGTCAAAGAGCGGAGGATGGGTGTTATTTTATATTGCAGACACCTTACAATTTACACTGATAGCCCACCCTCCTTTGAAATCCAAGTTAGCAAAATCTGCCTCCCCTTTTCTAAGCCCGTCTTGGTTGCTGGCATCTACCGCCCCCCTAAAGCCCCTCTACCGTCCGTGACTGATATCACCCAGTTTCTTGGCTCCATTTTCTCTCTGAATAAGAAGAAAGAGCTGCTGGTTCTTGGGGATTTCAACTACAATTGGCTTGAACCAAAAAACTACAAAATCCAGATACAACTTACGTCCCTTAACCTAATGCAACTCATTTCCAAATGCACACGGACAAGCCTGAAATCTCACAACCATTCCGTGCTAGACTGGATTCTCTCCTCAAATCTCATCAGAATCCAATCCTCTGGCATCCTTCCTTACATTTTCAGTGACCATGCAATAGTGTACTGTGTAAGGAAAATTAAACCACCCCCAATCAAGCCCTAAAGTCCTCCTCACTAGTACATTTAAAAACTTTAACCCACAACAGTTTCTGGCTGACCTTACCAACTGCTCTTGGTACAGAATCGACTTAATTCCCGACCCTGATTCTACGCTCGACTATTTCCAATCCGAGTTCTTAAAACTCTGTGATATCCATGCTCCACTTCGCAGAATAAGAGTATGGGGACCCACCATCCGTGGGTCACAACTGACCTTATAGCTCTCTACCATTTCAGGGATGCCCTGTGGGATAGCTACAAAGTAACTGGAACTACCAAGGATCTTAATCACTACAGATGCCTGTGGATTATGTGCACAAGGGAAACAAGACATGCAAAAGCACAATACTACTCTGACAATCTTCACCAGAATACATCAAACCCAGCTAACTTCTGGAAGGTTATCAACAATATATTCCAGCCTTTTAGACATCAACAACGAAGTAATATCTCTAAGGAGGATATTACTCTGACAAATCCCACTGACATTGCAAATGCATTCAATGATTACTTTGTGGGGTGTGCTACTAACTTATTAGCTAAACGAAACCCAAACCACAAACATGAACCTCATTCTGAGAGTACCCCTATAGTCCCACCCTCTATCGACATGGCTCACAATTTTCAATTTGCCCCAGTATCTGAAGATGAGATTACACAGGTGTGCCTCAAATTAAAACTAAGCAGCCAATGTGGACCTGACTTACTGCAATCTAAGTTCCTAAGACTTGGTGCCCCAGCCATTGCCAAACCAATTGCTTCCATAGTCAATTCTATTCTGTCTGCAGGCCATATCCCTAAGATCTGGAAAAATTCCAGAGTTGTCCCAATCTTCAAAAGTGGTGACAAAAACACTGTCTAAAACTACAGGTCAATCTCTCTTCTCCCAATAGTATCCAAAGTCATGGAAAAATGTGTTCACTCCCAATTAAGCGATTACCAAGACAAATTTCCGTAGCCAATTCCAATCTGGATTTCGTCCCCAAACACTCCATGGTAACTACCCTGCTAAAAGTTTGCAATGAAATCCAGTGTTGAATGGAATAGGGACAGCTCGCTGGTGCAATATTCCTAGATTTTGCAAAGGCTTTTGATACTGTTGATCATGTTATCTTGCTTAACAAACTCCAGTGCTCTGGAAAAGGGATGCATGCTATAAACTGGTTTAATTCCTACCTATAAGGTAGATCCCAACATGTGTCTATCTCAGGCTCTAACTCCAACCCCTTGGATATCAATTGTGGTGTTACACAAGGCTCTGTTCTGGGGCCCCTACTCTTCTAAGTGTTGATCAATGATCTTCCTACAGCTTGTAAGGGAGCTTCAATACACATGTATGTAGGTGACACAATCTTATATGCACACTGCCCTTGCCTCTCCGACCTTGAACACATACTTCAATCTGATTTTTTGAGACTTAAAAATTGGATTTCCCAAAACAAACTGTTTTTAAACACTGACAAGGCTGCAACAATGGTATTTGGGACCCAGGCTAAATTTTTAAAGCTTCTAATGACTGAGTTCCAGATCAGAACCAACGCTAATACCACCATAACTCCTGTTACTTGTTTTAAATACTTGGGCATATAGTTTAGACTCGCCATTTAACATTTGGGATGCACATTGATACCCTGACATCCAAAACCTTTGTCAAACTAGGTGTACTTTACAGGAACAAATCCTCCCTAAGTCTGCTGGTCAGAAAGGGTATCGCACATCAGATGCTAATGCCAATTATCGACTATGGGGACATAGTATACGGATCAGCACACCAAACCCACCTTAGCAAACTTGATACCCTCTACAATTCAATATGCCGTTTTCACATCACTGCGAAATGCTCAAAGAACTAGATTGGTCATCACTTGAGTCTAGGCACAAAGTTCCTCTCTCCTGTCTTGCCTTCAAATACTTTCTGGGCAAGCTACCAGCCTACCTGAACAAGCTCCTCACCCTTACCACATGCAGCACTTATCATCTAAGATCTGACTCCAAAAGACTGTTAATGGTCGCAAGGTTCAGCAAAGAATCCGACTGCTCCTCCTTCTCTTACCATGCACCCCACAACTGGAACATTATATCGGAGACTCTCACAGCCACTACCAGTTTAAGGGCCTCATGCAGTAAGCGCCGATTAGCCCTATCTCGCCAAAAAAAGCCTACTGTTATTCAGTAAGCCCCGAGAAGTTGGCAAGAATAGGAAAACTCACCTTTTTTTTTTTGGCAGAAAAAAAATCCGCTGTCAGCTTGGCAAGAAGCCCTATCTCGCCACTCATCGCCAGCTTTTCAAACTCGCTGTATTCTATTTGCCCCGATCAGCATCTCGCAGCTGATCTCCGCTCTAGAATGGCGAATTTATCACCAAATCGCCTCGGCACAAAAAGATGGCAAGAAGCTGGGGATGAGCGGCGAGACGGCACTTAGAAAAAATCAGGCCTTTTTTTGATCATAGCTTTTAAGTATGTAGGCTATGGAGCTGAGCCATATTACTTAGGATTTGTGATGCCATGGCCTTAAAAAGAACTATTTTAATCAATATAAGCATTTCACTTATTGACCTAAAATTGTCCCCGCGTAAGTTATTAAAGTGTTGAGATATGAGTTGTTGATGTTATGATTCTTTATGTGGTACAGGAATGTTTACGTTCAGCGGGTTCGCGGGATAGTGCTTTCGTAACCTCTTAAAAGTACAGTTCTTACAATAACAAAGATGTTTGTAAACAAAAATACATACATGAAAACCAATAGAAAAAGAGAAAGTATCCCACAAAAAGCACTCTGGTGTACAAAAATCTAACAATTTTATTTAAGGAAACATCACATGACATACAAACAAAATAAAACACTCTCCCATACCACAAAAGTGTGGAAAACATCCACATGCAACCCAAAGTGAGAGAAATAGCCTCAACATAAGCCAGAAAAAATAAGTAGTATATGTCTAATGACAAAATGATCTCAGAATGGTGAGGCACACAATAGGCCTCCCTTCTGTTTACCGGCCGGTCATGAAGGAAAAAAGCTACTCAACTGAGAATACTAAAATCCAGACCTAACTGAAGTATTAACCTTTACCAGGGGTCCTGCTACAATTGGTAGAAGAATAATAAGCACAAATGAAATTCTGCTCCCTTAGTCAATGGGAGTGTACAGCATATAAACCCATGTAAGAGGGAAGCAGAGAACACACAAAATCTTGCTGAAATATTGTAAGCACAGAAAAAAATATTAAATATGTAGCTGTGTGTGAATAGGCAAAATGACTGTTGGAAGATGGTAAAAATTGGCAGCATTAAGTAAACGGATGTCCCGTCAGAGCTCCACAAATGAGGAGGGCAGACAGTCAAATGAGGCAAAACCAAATGAGAGCAGCCAGGTAACAAGTGCGTTCGCCGTCGCCGTAACGCATGATGTGGAGACGTGGAGACAGGAAGCAGGAGTCGCTGCAGAGTCGCCCAACAGAATCAGCCATAGCTTTAGCATGCAGGCAATGAGGTAATCATGGGAGAGTGAGGACAGGAAACGCAAGCACGATGTACGTTTCACCACTGCTTTTTGTTAGAGGCTTGCTAGGAGGGGTGCCCTAATCAACCCCCTGATTACCCTTCCCCCATTGGTTTTGTTATTCCCCCACTGTCCTTGTCTATTATTCATTACACTCCCTATCCCTGTGTTCCTTGTCACTTACCACCCATATTGTAGGGTCTATTGTTACCCACTAGTGCCACATCACTCCAGGTTTAGTTTATGGTCTTGTGCTGATATTAAATAATTTACTTTTTTGGCAGTTACCTTGTTTGATCTATTTTTCTATAGTCAGTGAGTGCTGGAACTTGAGCTAATTAATATATTCAGATTTTATAGACACACATTGAATTGATATATTACTGTTTTTTAATTACTTTTGTAACTAATTAAAATTAATTAAGTCACGTGATCTACACACATAGCTACTTAAATGAAGTAAATTGCACACTTACTTTGAGGTAGAGATGGCGTTTGCTGAAATGGAGATAGAGGAGATAATGTTGAGAAGGAGAAGTCTAGTTTTGGAGGATGCACTGGGGAGAGAGGCGATGAGAAGGAGAGGGAGAGGGGACAGGAGAGGCATGGTGCCCTGTCCACGTCTATATCATAATCGAACTATTTTGGAAGGGCTTACGGAGGAGGAGATAATTAGTCGATATCACTTGAGTTCAGCAACAATCTTATCTCTTTATGAAGAGATAAGAGAAGATTTAGATTTTGTAACAGCCAGAGGTCGTGCAGTCCCTGGCATTGTTAAAATGCTGTGCTCATTACATTTTCTTGCTTCTGCGTCTTTTCAGACAACTGTGGGCATTGTAGGCGGGGTCTCGCAGTCATCATTCTCGCAGGCCCTTAGCCAGTTTCTACTGTATGTGCACTGACTAGACATGCTAGGAATTATATACATTTTCCTAGAGAGCAGACAGAGTGGCTGGAAATCAGGAATGGCTTTTACACCATAGCCGGGCTACCATGCGTGATGGGTGCAATAGATCGCACTCATGTTGCTTTGACCCCGCCGACTGTAGATGAGAATGTGTACCGTAATAGGAAACACTTTCACTCCATGAATGTGCAAGTCGTATGCAATGCCAACATGAAAATTCTGAATGTGATAGCCATATTCACGGGTTCCAGCCATGATTCCTCTATCCTGAGGAACTCATCAGTCTTCCATGCATTTGAAACGCGTCATTTGGAGCATGGTTGGCTGGTGGGTGAGTATAAATAATTAATTTCACTGTTAGACAACATTTGTGGTAATGTTGTTTGTTTTATAAGTTAAATTATTTTTATTATCACATATCCACTTTCTCAAATACTCACATCTACATAAATATTTTTTAAACTTAATTGTTAGAATGTAGATTAGATTTTTGTTCTTAAAAGATTCCATGTGTATTGTTTTTGTCACATATAAACAAACACAAACACACACAACAACACATTTGACATACAATACATCTATTATGTTAAAAATAAGATGAACCATAATTGCATACTACCTATCTAACATCCAAACATGCCATTTATTATTAAATTTACTATGGATGTTTAATGTCATTAATTAATATGATTTATTAAGGTTTCAAATACAGATATCTGCATGTTTCATGATCCTCTCAGATATGGATAAACACCTCATACGTTAGATATACAATATGTTTGACATCATAGAACTATTGAGTAAATAACAATATATAAGTAGAAATATTATTACATGATACTATGTTTTTTAATTATTTGAATATGATGTATTATAGGTGCCTCAGGATACGGGATCAGACCATGGCTCGGAACACCACTGGCTAACCCTCAAACCCCTGCAGAGGAAAAATGTGATGTGGCACACGTATCCAATAGGTAGGTTATAGTGAGGACATTTGGACTGTTGAAAAGTCGGTTTAGATGTCTGGATCACTCAGGTGGTTCCCTACAGTACAGGCCTAAAAAGGTGTCTGACAGTGATTTGTTGCTGCATTCTGCACAATATTGCACTGCGTCATAATCTTCAAGGCGACATACGGGAGGGTCTGGAGGAGGACCCTCCTGTCCATGCTGTAGGGGATCAGGAGCAAACAGCCAGTGGAGTGGAGACACGTCTGAATTTGATAAACAACTATTTTTCAGGTAAGCAACAATGTATATGTTAACATGAATATATACATTCATTCATGTTAATTACAATGACATTTTACAAATATTATCATCTTCGGATAGGGATGCCTGTAAGCAACTTCTTTGCAGAAAGTGTACAAACACATCTGGCTAAGTTATGTGAAGCTCAAAGATCTTGTATAAAAACGTGTAATAACATGTGTAACATGTGTGTATGAGAGGACTATGTTGAGCATGTACAAATGTTATGTTTATTTTTGTGTTGTGTATGCGTTAGAATTTGGTGTTTCTTATTATTCATTCATATTAAACTAATCATCATTGAAGACATCTCTAAAAATATACGCACATTAAAGTTTAACATTAAATCTATTTTATTTAACATTATGTACTCTGTGTTTATATCTAAAGAAAATGTTTGGATGAAATATTAACATATGTACGTGACAATTAGATACATTATAACGAACAGAGATAACAAAACATCTATGTCTTTTCTCTAGCAGAAATGGCTTCATTATTATTGGCCGCAAAAAACAGGAGATGACGATGAACCCGGGCATAGAAGCTTACAGGTATTTACAGATTACTTGAAGTGCTTTAAATGTGTTAATTCAACATTTTTAGCGTTGCCACAGTCCATTGGTCTTGTATGTCCATGCTCTTTGGGGGTAGGGGGAGGAAGGGGACACTGTGTAAAATTGTTATGGAACATATTTGTAGACGCGTACGCAGGATAAGTTTTTACATTAAATTCATGCGCGAATGGAGCACTCAGAACGCACATGCACTATATCACACAGCACCAATTTTTAACACCATTACTTGCCTAGCACAATATGTGGAATGTTTGCCTGTATTTTGTTATGCTTCTTATTAACGTAGTTCACATATATACATGTTGACATTTATTATCTTTCTTGATATTTAACATTATGTAAAAAAAGGTTTTCTTTTGAACAAATAAATTGCAGGATTGAGAAATTAATAGACCATGTGACTGCGCAATGCTAAAGACCCCAACAGTAGGATAAATGAATGAATGAATAACCAGATACTTGTAGGGGGGACCCCTAAACATAAACTTGATAGAAGACAATGGGTTGCAGTCCCGGATGGTAAGCTCACTAATAAGTGACGCTGTTGTTAACAATAACATCAGGAAGATTGAGCATAATAACACCCTATAACGTACCAATTGTCTAAATAAAGTCCTGAACAGGAAAACATGTAGCAAGCGATTGACTCACTCTGAGTGCTGCACAGTCCATGCGATCCAAAGGTGAGGGGTCCCCAGGTGTGCTTCCGTCCAAGGGGTAGGCTAGTAGACAAGGAGAAAAACTGGAAGAGCACTACGGTAGGTATCAAAAAAGTAGAATGGAGGGTGCGTATCCCATAAAAAGATTATTTATTGCTCATGGAAAAACAGGGCAATGGAGAGCCCTACCAACGTTTCACGCTACACAGAGCGCTTTCTCAAGGTATACATATCACAACTTTATTAACATATATATAGACACAGAATGACATAACCAGCCAATACTCACAGCTCACATGTGATCCACCCACTTTGATTGCTAATGGTCTTCTGATGTGTATACACCTAATCAGTATATTCAGACACAGAGACGACAGTTACTGCGTAAGTGCGTACTACTGGGGGTTGCTAGACCACGCATGTCTCCGGATTTGTAGCTGGGGGCGGAGTTAGTCACTGTCGTCTCTGTGTCTGAATATACTGATTAGGTGTATACACATCACAAGACCATTAGCAATCAAAGTGGGTGGATCGCATGTGAGCTGTGAGTATTGGCTGGTTATGTCATTCTGTGTCTATATATATGTTAATAAAGTTGTGATATGTATACCTTGAGAAAGCACTCTGTGAAGCGTGAAACGTTGGTAGGGCTCTCCATTGCCCTGTTTTTCCATGACCAATAAATAATCTTTTTTTGGGATACGCACCCTCCTTTCTACTTTTTTGATACCTACAGTAGTGCTCTTCCAGTTTTTCTCCTTCTCTACTTGAGAAATTAATAAAAGTAATGATATAGAAAATGAATCATTTTTTAATAATTTTGATTGTTATCCGAATGTAATGAGTCCTCATGTAATAAGCCAAAAAATATATATTATTTAGGGTATGGTTACATAATCTTAATAAGTTAATGTAAATTGTTGTATGACAGTAATGTTGAGTTTAATTTCATTGTAAACATACTGTATCTATATCTGAGATAGAAACACATTTGGTTGTGTATGTGTACAATCACACTTTATTCAACAATGTATTAAGGCTGACAAATTAACTGTCTTTAAATTTTGGAACATCAGATATGCGTTAAAATACATGTTTGGGACATGAGATGGGTCTTAATTATGTAGCCCAGCGTTTCCCAAATGGTGGGTCGCGGCCCGGCACCGGGCCACGGCACCAAAATTGCCGGATCGCAGCGAGGCTGGCCGCGCGGTGTCTCCCCCACGATCAAGTTTTAAAAAATTCCCCCGCGGTCCCGCGCGCTTGCGCAGGGCAAGCAGGGCCCGCTCCCTTCCTCCCCCCGCTCCCAACGTGGGACGGAGGAGGAAGTACTAGCTCCTCTGTGGCCCGCACGTTACGTGGGATGGAGGGGGAAGTACAAGCTCCTACTGCGGACTGCTTCCCCCCACGGCCAGCTTCCAGAGCTCACCTCCCGTGGCACCCCCTCCCGAGCCCACCTCCCATGCCCCCAAGACCACCTCCCATCCCGGGCAGCAGGGGATATTGGGGGCAGCAGGGGAAAGCATCCGGTGGCAAGGTAAGTCACCCCACCCAGTCGCTGTCACCCACCCACCGTCTCCCACCCATCCAGTCACTCACCCACCATCTCCCACACACCCACCCAGTCACTGCCTCCCACCCAAGTGTCCCAGTCCCAAGTCCTTGCCACCCCCCAGCCCCTCCCACCCACCCAGTCCCTGCCCCCCCTGCCCCTAACACCCACCCAATCCCTGCCCCCCCCTCCCATCCACCCAGTCCCTTCCCCCCCTCCCACCCACCCAGTCCCTGCCCCCCCTCCCACCCACCCAGTCCCTGCCCCCCCTCCCACCCACTCAGTCCCTGCCCCCCCTCCCACCCACCCAGTCCCTGCCCCTCCATCCCACCCACCAACCCACCCACCCAGTCCCTGCCCCCCCTCCCACTCACCCAGTCCCTGCCCCCCCTCCCACCCACCCAGTCCCTGCCCCCCTCCCACCCACCCAGTCCCTGCCCCCCCTTCCACCCACCCAGTCCCTGCCCCCCCTCCCACCCAGTTCCTGCCCCCCCCCCACCCACCCAGTCCCAAGTCCCTGCCCCCCCTCCCACCCATCCAGTCCCTGCCCCCCCCTCCCACACACCCAGTCCCTGCCCCCCTCCCACCCACCCAGTCCCTGCCCCCCCTCCCACCCACCCAGTCCCTGCACCCCCTCCCACCCACCAAGTCCCTGCCCCCCCCTCCCACCCACCCAGTCCCTGCCCCACCATCCCACCCACCCAGCCCCTGCCCCCCTCCCACCCACCCAGTCCCTAAAACCCCCTCCCACCCACCCAGTCCATGCCCCCCCTCCCACCCACCCAGTCCCTGCCCCCCCTCCCACTCGCCCAATCCCTGGACCCCCCCACCCATCCACCCAGTCCCTGGACACCATGGTCCCTGGAACCCAGTCCCTGGACCCCCCCTCCCTATCACCCACCCACCCAGTCCCTGGACCCCCTCACTAATGTCCCTGGACCCCCCCTCCCTCCCACTCACCCACCCAGTCCCTGGACCCCCCCTCCCTCCCACTCACCCACCCAGTCCCTGGACCCCCCCTCCCTCCCTCCCAAACCCAGTCCCTGGACCCCCCCAACCCAGTCCCTGGACCCCCCATACCACCCACCCACCCACCCAGTCCCTGGACCCCCCCTCCCTAAGTCCCTGGACCCCCCCTCCCGACCACCACCCACCCAGTCCCTGGACCCCCCCTCCCTCCCAAGTCCCTGGACCCCCCTCCCTCCCACCCACCCACTCAGTCCCTGGAAAACCCAGTCCCTGGTACCCACCCAGTCCCTGGACCCCCCTCCCTCCCACCCACCCAGTCCCTGGACCCCCCTCCCTCCCACCCACCCACCCAGTCCCTGGACCCCCCTCCCTCCCACCCACCCACCCACCCACCCAGTCCCTGGACCCCCCCTCCCTCCAAAAGTCCCTGGACCCCCCCTCCCTCCCACCCACCCACCCACAAAGTCCCTGGACCCCCCCTCCCTCCCACCCACCCACCCAGTCCCTGGAACCCACCCACCCAGTCCCTGGACCCCCCCTCCCTCCCACCAACCCACCCAGTCCCTGGAACCACCCACCCACCCACCCAGTCCCTGGACCCTCCCACCCACCCACCCAGTCCCTGGACACCCCCTCACACCCACCCACCCAGTCCCTGGACCCCCCCTCCCTCCCACCCACCCAGTCCCTGGACCCCCCCATCCCTCCCACCCACCCACCAAGTCCCTGGACCCTCCCTCCCTCCCACCCACCCACCCAGTCCCTGGACCCCCCCTCCATCCCTAGTCCCTGCCCCCCCCACCCACCCAGTCCATGACCCCCCCTCCCACCCACCCAGTCCCTGCCCCCCTCCCACCCACCCAGTCCCTGCCCCCCCTCCCTCCCACCCATCCAGTCCCTGGCCCCCCCCTCCCTCCCACCCACCCAGTCCCTGCCCCCCCTCCCTCCCACCCAGTCCCTGGCCCCCCCTCTCTCCCACCCACCCAGTCCCTGCCTCCCCCTCCCTAAGTCCCTGCCACCCCCCCCTCCCTACAACCCACCCAGTCCTTGCCCCCCCTAAGTCCCTGCCCCCCCCTCCCACCCACCCAGTCCATGCCCCCCCTCCCACCCACCCAGTCCCTGCCCCCCCTCCCACTCGCCCAATCCCTGGACCCCCCCACCCATCCACCCAGTCCCTGGACACCATGGTCCCTGGAACCCAGTCCCTGGACCCCCCCTCCCTATCACCCACCCACCCAGTCCCTGGACCCCCTCACTAATGTCCCTGGACCCCCCCTCCCTCCCACTCACCCACCCAGTCCCTGGACCCCCCCTCCCTCCCACTCACCCACCCAGTCCCTGGACCCCCCCTCCCTCCCTCCCAAACCCAGTCCCTGGACCCCCCCAACCCAGTCCCTGGACCCCCCATACCACCCACCCACCCACCCAGTCCCTGGACCCCCCCTCCCTAAGTCCCTGGACCCCCCCTCCCGACCACCACCCACCCAGTCCCTGGACCCCCCCTCCCTCCCAAGTCCCTGGACCCCCCTCCCTCCCACCCACCCACTCAGTCCCTGGAAAACCCAGTCCCTGGTACCCACCCAGTCCCTGGACCCCCCTCCCTCCCACCCACCCAGTCCCTGGACCCCCCTCCCTCCCACCCACCCACCCAGTCCCTGGACCCCCCTCCCTCCCACCCACCCACCCACCCACCCAGTCCCTGGACCCCCCCTCCCTCCAAAAGTCCCTGGACCCCCCCTCCCTCCCACCCACCCACCCACAAAGTCCCTGGACCCTCCCTCCCTCCCACCCACCCACCCAGTCCCTGGAACCCACCCACCCAGTCCCTGGACCCCCCCTCCCTCCCACCAACCCACCCAGTCCCTGGAACCACCCACCCACCCACCCAGTCCCTGGACCCTCCCACCCACCCACCCAGTCCCTGGACACCCCCTCACACCCACCCACCCAGTCCCTGGACCCCCCCTCCCTCCCACCCACCCAGTCCCTGGACCCCCCCATCCCTCCCACCCACCCACCAAGTCCCTGGACCCTCCCTCCCTCCCACCCACCCACCCAGTCCCTGGACCCCCCCTCCATCCCTAGTCCCTGCCCCCCCCACCCACCCAGTCCATGACCCCCCCTCCCACCCACCCAGTCCCTGCCCCCCTCCCACCCACCCAGTCCCTGCCCCCCCTCCCACCCACCCAGTCCCTGCCCCCCCCTCCCACCCACCCAGTCCCTGCCCCCCCTCCCTCCCACCCATCCAGTCCCTGGCCCCCCCCTCCCTCCCACCCACCCAGTCCCTGCCCCCCCTCCCTCCCACCCAGTCCCTGGCCCCCCCTCTCTCCCACCCACCCAGTCCCTGCCTCCCCCTCCCTAAGTCCCTGCCACCCCCCCCTCCCTACAACCCACCCAGTCCTTGCCCCCCCTAAGTCCCTGCCCCCCCTCCCTCCCACCCAGTCCCTGGCCCCCCTCCCTCCTAAGTCCCTGCCCCCCCTCCCTCCCACCCACCCACTCAGTCCCCCCCTCCCTCCCACCCACCCACCCAGTCCCCCCCTCCCTAAGTCCCCCCTCCCTCCCACCCACCCACCCAGTCCCTGGCCCCCCCTCCCTCCCACCCACCCAGTCCCTGGCCGCCCCTCCCTCCCCCCACCCATTCCCTGCCCCCCCTCCCTCCCACCCACCCAGTCCCTGCCCCCTAAGTCCCTGCCCCCCCTCCCTCCCACCCAGCAGTCCCTGCCCCCCCTCCCTCCCACCCACCCAGTCCCTGGCCCCCTCCTCCCTCCCACCCACCCAGTCCCTGCCCCCCCTCCCTCCCACCACCCAGTCTCTGCCCCCCCCTCCCCACCCACCCAGTCCCTGGCCCCCCCTCCACACCCACCCACCCAGTCCCTGGTGCCCCCCCCCCCACCCACCCACCCAGTCCCTGGTGCCCCCTCCCCATCCACCCACCCAGTCCCTGCCCCCCTCCCCACCCAACCAGTCCCTGGCCCCCCCTCCCCACCCACCCAGTCCCTGGCCCCCCCTCCCCCCTCCCCACCCACCCAGTCCCTGGCCCCCCCTGCCCACCCGAGTCCCTGCCCCCCCCCTTCCCACCCACCCACCCAGTCCCTGGCCCCCCCTCCCCACCCACCCACCCAGTCCCTGACCCCCCCTCCCCACCCACCCACCCAGTCCCTGGCCCATACCCAGTCCCTGGCCCCCCTCCCCACCCACGGCACCAAAATTGCCGGATCGCAGCGAGGCTGGCCGCGCGGTGTCTCCCCCACGATCAAGTTTTAAAAAATTCCCCCGCGGTCCCGCGCGCTTGCGCAGGGCAAGCAGGGCCCGCTCCCTTCCTCCCCCCGCTCCCAACGTGGGACGGAGGAGGAAGTACTAGCTCCTCTGTGGCCCGCACGTTACGTGGGACGTAGGGGGAAGTACAAGCTCCTACTGCGGACTGCTTCCCCCCACGGCCAGCTTCCAGAGCTCACCTCCCGTGGCACCCTTTCCCGAGCCCACCTCCCATGCCCCCAAGCCCACCTCCCATCCCGGGCAGCAGGGGATATTGGGGGCAGCAGGGGAAAGCATCCGGTGGCAAGGTAAGTCACCCCACCCAGTCGCTGTCACCCACCCACCGTCTCCCACCCATCCAGTCACTCACCCACCATCTCCCACACACCCACCCAGTCACTGCCTCCCACCCAAGTGTCCCAGTCCCAAGTCCCTGCCACCCCCCAGCCCCTCCCACCCACCCAGTCGCTGCCCCCCCCTGCCCCTAACACCCACCCAATCCCTGCCCCCCCCTCCCACCCACCCAGTCCCTTCCCCCCCTCCCACCCACCCAGTCCCTGCCTCCCCTCCCACCCACCCAGTCCCTGCCCCCCCTCCCACCCACTCAGTCCCTGCCCCCCCTCCCACCCAACCAGTCCCTGCCCCTCCATCCCACCCACCAACCCACCCACCCAGTCCCTGCCCCCCCTCCAACTCACCCAGTCCCTGCCCCCCCTCCCTCCCACCCTGCCCCCCTTCCCACCCACCCAGTCCCTGCCCCCCCCTCCCACACACCCAGTCCCTGCCCCCCTCCCACCCACCCAGTCCCTGCCCCCCCCTCCCACCCACCCACCCAACCAGTCCCTGCCCCTCCATCCCACCCACCAACCCACCCACCCAGTCCCTGCCCCCCCTCCAACTCACCCAGTCCCTGCCCCCCCTCCCTCCCTCCCTCCCTCCCACCCTGCCCCCCTTCCCACCCACCCTGCCCCCTTCCCACCCCCCTCCCTCCCTCCCTCCCTCCCACCCTGCCCCCCTTCCCACCCACCCAGTCCCTGCCCCCCCCTCCCACACACCCAGTCCCTGCCCCCCTCCCACCCACCCAGTCCCTGCCCCCCCCTCCCCCCCTCCCACCCAACCAGTCCCTGCCCCTCCATCCCACCCACCAACCCACCCACCCAGTCCCTGCCCCCCCTCCAACTCACCCAGTCCCTGCCCCCCCTCCCTCCCACCCTGCCCCCCTTCCCACCCACCCAGTCCCTGCCCCCCCCTCCCACACACCCAGTCCCTGCCCCCCTCCCACCCACCCAGTCCCTGCCCCCCCCTCCCACCCACCCAGTCCCTGCACCCCCTCCCACCCACCAAGTCCCTGCCCCCCCCTCCCACCCACCCAGTCCCTGCCCCACCATCCCACCCACCCAGCCCCTGCCCCCCTCCCACCCACCCAGTCCCTAAAACCCCCTCCCACCCACCCAGTCCATGCCCCCCCTCCCACCCACCCAGTCCCTGCCCCCCCTCCCACTCTCCCAATCCCTGGACCCCCCCACCCATCCACCCAGTCCCTGGTCACCATGGTCCCTGGAACCCAGTCCCTGGACCCCCCCTCCCCCCACCCACCCACCCAGTCCCTGGACCCCCCCTCCCTATCACCCACCCACCCAGTCCCTGGACCCCCTCCCTAATGTCCCTGGACCCCCCCTCCCTCCCACTCACCCACCCAGTCCCTGGACCCCCCCTCCCTCCCACTCACCCACCCAGTCCCTGGACCCCCCTCCCTCCCTCCCAAACCCAGTCCCTGGACCCCCCCAACCCAGTCCCTGGACCCCCCATACCACCCACCCACCCAGTCCCTGGACCCCCCCTCCCTAAGTCCCTGGACCCCCCCTCCCGACCACCCACCCACCCAGTCCCTGGAACCCCCCTCCCTCCCAAGTCCCTGGACCCCCCTCCCTCCCACCCACCCACTCAGTCCCTGGAAAACCCAGTCCCTGGTACCCACCCAGTCCCTGGACCCCCCTCCCTCCCACCCACCCAGTCCCTGGACCCCCCTCCCTCCCACCCACCCACCCAGTCCCTGGACCCCCCTCCCTCCCACCCACCCACCCACCCAGTCCCTGGACCCCCCCTCCCTCCAAAAGTCCCTGGACCCCCCCTCCCTCCCACCCACCCACCAAGTCCCTGGACCCCCCCTCCCTCCCACCCACCCACCCAGTCCCTGGAACCCACCCACCCAGTCCCTGGACCCCCCCTCCCTCCCACCAACCCACCCAGTCCCTGGAACCACCCACCCAGTCCCTGGACCCTCCCACCCACCCACCCAGTCCCTGGACACCCCCTCACACCCACCCACCCAGTCCCTGGACCCCCCCTCCCTCCCACCCACCCAGTCCCTGGACCCCCCCATCCCTCCCACCCACCCACCAAGTCCCTGGACCCTCCCTCCCTCCCAACCACCCACCCAGTCCCTGGACCCCCCCCTCCATCCCTAGTCCCTGCCCCCCCCCACCCACCCAGTCCATGACCCCCCCTCCCACCCACCCAGTCCCTGCCCCCCCTCCCACCCACCCAGTCCCTGCCCCCCCTCCCACCCACCCAGTCCCTGCCCCCCCCTCCCACCCACCCAGTCCCTGCCCCCCCTCCCTCCCACCCATCCAGTCCCTGGCCCCCCCTCCCTCCCACCCACCCAGTCCCTGCCCCCCCTCCCTCCCACCCAGTCCCTGGCCCCCCTCCCTCCCACCCACCCAGTCCCTGCCTCCCCCTCCCTAAGTCCCTGCCACCCCCCCCTCCCTACAACCCACCCAGTCCTTGCCCCCCCCTAAGTCCCTGCCCCCCCTCCCTCCCACCCACCCAGTCCCTGGCCCCCCCAAAGTCCCTGGCCCCCCTCCCTCCCACCCAGTCCCTGGCCCCCCTCCCTCCTAAGTCCCTGTCCCCCCTCCCTCCCACCCACCCACTCAGTCCCCCCCTCCCTCCCACCCACCCACCCAGTCCCCCCCTCCCTAAGTCCCCCCTCCCTCCCACCCACCCACCCAGTCCCTGGCCCCCCCTCCCTCCCACCCACCCAGTCCCTGGCCGCCCCTCCCTCCCCCCACCCAGTCCCTGCACCCCCTCCCTCCCACCCACCCAGTCCCTGCCCCCCTCCCTCCCACCCACCCAGTCCCTGCCCCCCCCTCCCTCCCACCCAGCAGTCCCTGCCCCCCCTCCCTCCCACCCACCCAGTCCCTGGCCCCCTCCTCCCTCCCACCCACCCAGTCCCTGCCCCCCCTCCCTCCCACCCACCCAGTCCCTGCCCCCCCCCTCCCTCCCACCACCCAGTCTCTGCCCCCCCCTCCCCACCCACCCAGTCCCTGGCCCCCCCTCCACACCCACCCACCCAGTCCCTGGTGCCCCCCCCCCCACCCACCCACCCAGTCCCTGGTGCCCCCTCCCCATCCACCCACCCAGTCCCTGCCCCCCTCCCCACCCACCCAGTCCCTGGTCCCCCTCCCCATGTCCCCACCCCCCCTCCCCACCCAACCAGTCCCTGGCCCCCCCTCCCCACCCACCCAGTCCCTGGCCCCCCCTCCCCCCTCCCCACCCACCCAGTCCCTGGCCCCCCCTGCCCACCCACCCACCCAGTCCCTGGCCCCCCCCTTCCCACCCACCCACCCAGTCCCTGGCCCCCCCTCCCCACCCACCCACCCATTCCCTGACCCCCCCTCCCCACCCACCCACCCAGTCCCTGGCCCATACCCAGTCCCTGGCCCCCCTCCCCACCCAACCACCCACCAAGTCCTTGGCCCCCCCTCCCCAAATGGCCCACCCACCCAGGCCCTGCCCCCCTCCCACCCAGTTCCTGCCCCCTCCCACCCACCCAGTCCCCCCCTCCCACCCACCCAGTCCCTGCCCCCCCTCCCACCCACCCAGTCCCTGCCCCCCCCTCCCACACACCCAGTCCCTGCCCCCCTCCCACCCACCCAGTACCTGCCCCCCCCTCCCACCCACCCAGTCCCTGCCTCCCCTCCCACCCACCAAGTCCCTGCCCCCCCCTCCCACCCACCCAGTCCCTGCCCCACCATCCCACCCACCCAGCCCCTGCCCCCCTCCCACCCACCCAGTCCCTAAAACCCCCTCCCATCCACCCAGTCCCTGCCCCCCTCCCACCCACCCAGTCCCTGTCCCACCCTACCACTTGCCCAATCCCTGGACCCCCACACCCACCCACCCACCCAGTCCCTGGACACCATGGTCCCTGGAACCCAGTCCCTGGACCCCCCTCCCCCCCACCCACCCACCCAGTTCCTGGACCCCCCCTCCCTCCCACCCACCCAGTCCCTGGACCCCCTCCCTAATGTCCCTGGACCTCCCTCCCTCCCACTCACCCACCCAGTCCCTGGACCCCCCCTCCCACCCACCCAGTCCCTGCACCCCCTCCCACCCACCAAGTCCCTGCCCCCCCCTCCCACCCACCCAGTCCCTGCCCCACCATCCCACCCACCCAGCCCCTGCCCCCCTCCCACCCACCCAGTCCCTAAAACCCCCTCCCACCCACCCAGTCCATGCCCCCCCTCCCACCCACCCAGTCCCTGCCCCCCCCTCCCACTCTCCCAGTCCCTGGACCCCCCCACCCATCCACCCAGTCCCTGGTCACCATGGTCCCTGGAACCCAGTCCCTGGACCCCCCCTCCCCCCACCCACCCACCCAGTCCCTGGACCCCCCCTCCCTATCACCCACCCACCCAGTCCCCTGGACCCCCTCCCTAATGTCCCTGGACCCCCCCTCCCTCCCACTCACCCACCCAGTCCCTGGACCCCCCCTCCCTCCCACTCACCCACCCAGTCCCTGGACCCCCCCTCCCTCCCTCCCAAACCCAGTCCCTGGACCCCCCCAACCCAGTCCCTGGACCCCCCATACCACCCACCCACCCAGTCCCTGGACCCCCCCCTCCCTAAGTCCCTGGACCCCCCCCTCCCGACCACCCACCCAGTCCCTGGAACCCCCCTCCCTCCCAAGTCCCTGGACCCCCTCCCTCCCCACCCACCCACTCAGTCCCTGGAAAACCCAGTCCCTGGTACCCACCCAGTCCCTGGACCCCCCTCCCTCCCACCCACCCAGTCCCCTGGACCCCCCTCCCTCCCACCCACCCACCCAGTCCCTGGACCCCCCTCCCTCCCACCCACCCACCCACCCAGTCCCTGGACCCCCCCCTCCCTCCAAAAGTCCCTGGACCCCCCCTCCCTCCCACCCACCCACCAAGTCCCTGGACCCCCCCTCCCTCCCACCCACCCACCCAGTCCCTGGAACCCACCCACCCAGTCCCTGGACCCCCCCTCCCTCCCACCAACCCACCCAGTCCTGGAACCACCCACCCACCCAGTCCCTGGACCCTCCCACCCACCCACCCAGTCCCTGGACACCCCCTCACACCACCCACCCAGTCCCTGGACCCCCCCTCCCTCCCACCCACCCAGTCCCTGGACCCCCCCATCCCCTCCCACCCACCCACCAAGTCCCTGGACCCTCCCTCCCTCCCAACCACCCACCCAGTCCCTGGACCCCCCCTCCATCCCTAGTCCCTGCCCCCCCCCACCCACCCAGTCCATGACCCCCCCTCCACCCACCCAGTCCCTGCCCCCCTCCCACCCACCCAGTCCCTGCCCCCCCTCCCACCCACCCAGTCCCTGCCCCCCCCTCCCACCCACCCAGTCCCTGCCCCCCCTCCCTCCCACCCATCCAGTCCCTGGCCCCCCCCTCCCTCCCACCCACCCAGTCCCTGCCCCCCCTCCCTCCCACCCAGTCCCTGGCCCCCCTCCCTCCCACCCACCCAGTCCCTGCCTCCCCCTCCCTAAGTCCCTGCCACCCCCCCCTCCCTACAACCCACCCAGTCCTTGCCCCCCCTAAGTCCCTGCCCCCCCTCCCTCCCACCCACCCAGTCCCTGGCCCCCCCAAAGTCCCTGGCCCCCCTCCCTCCCACCCAGTCCCTGGCCCCCCTCCCTCCTAAGTCCCTGTCCCCCCTCCCTCCCACCCACCCACTCAGTCCCCCCCTCCCTCCCACCCACCCAGTCCCCCCCTCCCTAAGTCCCCCCTCCCTCCCACCCACCCACCCAGTCCCTGGCCCCCCCTCCCTCCCACCAACCCAGTCCCTGGCCGCCCCTCCCTCCCCCCACCCAGTCCCTGCCCCCCCTCCCTCCCACCCACCCAGTCCCTGCCCCCCTCCCTCCCACCCACCCAGTCCCTGCCCCCCCCTCCCTCCCACCCAGCAGTCCCTGCCCCCCCTCCCTCCCACCCACCCAGTCCCTGGCCCCCTCCTCCCTCGCACCCACCCAGTCCCTGCCCCCCCTCCCTCCCACCCACCCAGTCCCTGCCCCCCCCCTCCCTCCCACCACCCAGTCTCTGCCCCCCCCTCCCCACCCACCCAGTCCCTGGCCCCCCCTCCACACCCACCCACCCAGTCCCTGGTGCCCCCTCCCCATCCACCCACCCAGTCCCTGCCCCCCTCCCCACCCACCCAGTCCCTGGTCCCCCTCCCCATGTCCCCGCCCCCCCTCCCCACCCAACCAGTCCCTGGCCCCCCCTCCCCACCCACCCAGTCCCTGGCCCCCCCTCCCCCCTCCCCACCCACCCAGTCCCTGGCCCCCCCTGCCCACCCACCCACCCACCCAGTCCCTGGCCCCCCCCTTCCCACCCACCCACCCAGTCCCTGGCCCCCCCTCCCCACCCACCCACCCATTCCCTGACCCCCCCTCCCCACCCACCCACCCAGTCCCTGGCCCATACCCAGTCCCTGGCCCCCCTCCCCACCCAACCACCCACCAAGTCCTTGGCCCCCCCTCCCCAAATGGCCCACCCACCCAGGCCCTGCCCCCCTCCCACCCAGTTCCTGCCCCCCTCCCACCCACCCAGTCCCCCCCTCCCACCCACCCAGTCCCTGCCCCCCCTCCCACCCACCCAGTCCCTGCCCCCCCCCTCCCACACACCCAGTCCCTGCCCCCCTCCCACCCACCCAGTACCTGCCCCCCCCTCCCACCCACCCAGTCCCTGCCTCCCCTCCCACCCACCAAGTCCCTGCCCCCCCCTCCCACCCACCCAGTCCCTGCCCCACCATCCCACCCACCCAGCCCCTGCCCCCCTCCCACCCACCCAGTCCCTAAAACCCCCTCCCATCCACCCAGTCCCTGCCCCCCTCCCACCCACCCAGTCCCTGTCCCACCCTACCACTTGCCCAATCCCTGGACCCCCACACCCACCCACCCACCCAGTCCCTGGACACCATGGTCCCTGGAACCCAGTCCCTGGACCCCCCTCCCCCCCACCCACCCACCCAGTTCCTGGACCCCCCCTCCCTCCCACCCACCCAGTCCCTGGACCCCCTCCCTAATGTCCCTGGACCTCCCTCCCTCCCACTCACCCACCCAGTCCCTGGACCCCCCCAACCCAGTCCCTGGACCCCCCCTCCCTAAAGTCCCTGGACCCCCCATCCCTAAGTCCATGGACCCCCCCTCCCGACCACCCACCCACCCAGTCCCTGGACCCCCCTCCCTCCCAAATCCCTGGACCCCCCTCCCTCCCACCCACCCACTCAGTCCCTGGAAAACCCAGTCCCTGGTACCCACCCAGTCCCTGGACCTCCCTCCCAAGTCCCTGGACCCCCCTCCCTCCCACCCACCCACCCACCCAGTCCCTGGACCCCCCCTCCCTCCAAATCCCACCCAGTCCCTGGACCCCCCCTCCCTCCCACCCACCCACCCACCCAGTCCCTGGACCCCCCCTCCCTTCACCCACCCACCCAGTCCCTGGAACCCACCCACCCAGTCCCTGGACACCCCCTCCCTCCCACCAACCCACCCAGTCCCTGGACCCACCCACCCACCCAGTCCCTGGACCCTAGCACCCACCCACCCAGTCCCTGGACACCCCCTCCCACCCACCCACTCAGTCCCTGGACCCCCCCTCCCTCCCACCCACCCAGTCCCTGGACCCCCCCCCCTCCCTCCCACCCACCCACCAAGTCCCTGGACCCTCCCTCCCTCCCACCCACCCACCCACCCAGTCCCTGGACCCCCCCTCCATCCCTCCCACCCACCCACCCAGTCCCTGCCCCCCCCTCCCACCCACCCAGTCCCTGCCCCCCCCTCCCACCCACCCAGTCCCTGCCCCCCCTCCCACCCACCCAGTCCCTGCCCCCCCTCCCACCCACCCAGTCCCTGCCCCCCCACTCCCACCCACCCACCCAGTCCCTGCCACCCCCTCCCTCCCACCCATCCAGTCCCTGGCCCCACCCTCCCTCCCACCCACCCAGTCCCTGCCCCCCCTCCCTCCCACCCAGTCCCTGGCCCCCCCTCCCTCCCACCCACCCACCCACCCAGTCCCTGGCCCCCCCTCCCCACCCACCCACCCATTCCCTGACCCCCCCTCCCCACCCACCCACCCAGTCCCTGGCCCATACCCAGTCCCTGGCCCCCCTCCCCACCCAACCACCCACCATGTCCTTGGCCCCCCCTCCCCAAATGGCCCACCCACCCAGGCCCTGCCCCCCTCCCACCCAGTTCCTGCCCCCCTCCCACCCACCCAGACCCCCCTCCCACCCACCCAGTCCCTGCCCCCCCTCCCACCCACCCAGTCCCTGCCCCCCCCCTCCCACACACCCAGTCCCTGCCCCCCTCCCACCCACCCAGTACCTGCCCCCCCCTCCCACCCACCCAGTCCCTGCCTCCCCTCCCACCCACCAAGTCCCTGCCCCCCCCTCCCACCCACCCAGTCCCTGCCCCACCATCCCACCCACCCAGCCCCTGCCCCCCTCCCACCCACCCAGTCCCTAAAACCCCCTCCCATCCACCCAGTCCCTGCCCCCCTCCCACCCACCCAGTCCCTGTCCCACCCTAACACTTGCCCAATCCCTGGACCCCCACACCCACCCACCCACCCAGTCCCTGGACACCATGGTCCCTGGAACCCAGTCCCTGGACCCCCCTCCCCCCCACCCACCCACCCAGTTCCTGGACCCCCCCTCCCTCCCACCCACCCAGTCCCTGGACCCCCTCCCTAATGTCCCTGGACCTCCCTCCCTCCCACTCACCCACCCAGTCCCTGGACCCCCCCAACCCAGTCCCTGGACCCCCCCTCCCTAAAGTCCCTGGACCCCCAATCCCTAAGTCCATGGACCCCCCCTCCCGACCACCCACCCACCCAGTCCCTGGACCCCCCTCCCTCCCAAGTCCCTGGACCCCCCTCCCTCCCACCCACCCACTCAGTCCCTGGAAAACCCAGTCCCTGGTACCCACCCAGTCCCTGGACCTCCCTCCCAAGTCCCTGGACCCCCCTCCCTCCCACCCACCCACCCACCCAGTCCCTGGACCCCCCCTCCCTCCAAATCCCACCCAGTCCCTGGACCCCCCCTCCCTCCCACCCACCCACCCACCCAGTCCCTGGACCCCCCTCCCTTCACCCACCCACCCAGTCCCTGGAACCCACCCACCCAGTCCCTGGACACCCCCTCCCTCCCACCAACCCACCCAGTCCCTGGACCCACCCACCCACCCAGTCCCTGGACCCTAGCACCCACCCACCCAGTCCCTGGACACCCCCTCCCACCCACCCACTCAGTCCCTGGACCCCCCCTCCCTCCCACCCACCCAGTCCCTGGACCCCCCCCCTCCCTCCCACCCACCCACCAAGTCCCTGGACCCTCCCTCCCTCCCACCCACCCACCCAGTCCCTGGACCCCCCCTCCATCCCTCCCACCCACCCACCCAGTCCCTGCCCCCCCCTCCCACCCACCCAGTCCCTGCCCCCCCCTCCCACCCACCCAGTCCCTGCCCCCCCTCCCACCCACCCAGTACCTGCCCCCCCTCCCACCCACCCAGTCCCTGCCCCCCCACTCCCACCCACCCACCCAGTCCCTGCCACCCCCTCCCTCCCACCCATCCAGTCCCTGGCCCCACCCTCCCTCCCACCCACCCAGTCCCTGCCCCCCCTCCCTCCCACCCAGTCCCTGGCCCCCCCTCCCTCCCACCCACCCACCCACCCAGTCCCTGCCCCCCCCTCCCTAAGTCCCTGCCCCCCCTCCCTCCCACCCACCCAGTCCCTGCCCCCCCCTAAGTCCCTGACCCCCTCCCTCCCACCCACCCAGTCCCTGGCCCCCCCAAAGTCTCTAGCCCCCCCTCCCTCCCACCCACCCACTCAGTCCCCCCTCCTTCCCACCCACCCAGTCCCCCCTCCCTAAGTCCCCCCTCCCTCCCACCCACCCACCCAGTCCCTTCCCCCCCCTCCCTCCCACCCACCCAGTCCCTGGCCGCCCCTCCCTCCCCCCACCCAGTCCCTGCCCCCCCCTCTCCCTCCCACCCACCCAGTCCCTGCCCCCCCTCCCTCCCACTCACCCATTCCCTGCCCCCCCCTCCCCACCCACCCAGTCCCTGGCCCCCTCCCCACCCACCCACCCAGTCCCTGGCACCCCCCCCCACCCACCCACCCAGTCCCTGGTGCCCCCCAAAGTCCCTGGCGCCCCCTCCCCATCCACCCACCGAGTCCCTGGCCCCCCCTCCCCACCCACCCAGTCCCTGGTCCCCCTCCCCAAGTCCCGGCCCCCCCTCCCCACCCACCCAGTCCCTGCCCCCCCTCCCCACCCACCCAGTCCCTGCCCCCACCTCCCCACCCACCCAGTCCCTGGCCCCCCCTCCCCCCTCCCCACCCACCCACCCAGTCCCTGGCCCCCCCTGCCCAAGTCCCTGCCCCCCCCTTCCCACCCACCCACCCAGTCCCTGGCCCCCCCTCCCCACCCACCCACCCAGTCCCTGACCCCCCCTCCCCACCCACCCACCCAGTCCCTGGCCCATACCCAGTCCCTGGCCCCCCTCCTCACCCACCCACCCACCCAGTCCTTGGCCCCACCTCCCCACCCACCCACCCAGTCCCTGGCCCCCCCTCCCCACCCACCCAGTCCCTGCCCCCCCTCCCCACCCATCCACCCAGTCCCTGGCCCCCCCTCCCCACCCACCCAGTCCCTGGCCCCCCCTCCCCACCCACCCACCTAGTCCCTGGCCCCCCCTCCCCACCCACCCAGTCCCAGCCCCCCCTCCCCAACCCAGTCCCTGGCCCCCCCTCCCCACCCACCCACCCAGTCCCTGGCCCCCCCTCCCCAACCACCCACCCAGTCCCTGGCCACCCCTCCCCACCCACCCACCCCCCTCCAGTCACTCACATCCGTCGTTGCCTGTAATTCACTGTTTGTGTCTCTGTGTGTATAGGGGAGAGCGAGTGTGTGTATCAGTGGCTGTGTGTGTGTGTGTATCTGTATCAGTGTCTGTGTGTGTGTGTGTGTGTGTGTGTGTATCAGTATCAGTGTGTGTATCAGTATCAGTGTGTGTGTGTATCTGTATCAGTGTCTGTGTGTGTGTGTGTATCAGTGTGTGTGTGTATCAGTATCAGTGTATGTGTGTGTATCAGTATCTGTGTGTTTGTGTGTTTGTGTAGCAGTGTCTCTGTGTGTGTAGCAGTGTCTCTGTGTGTGTAGCAGTGTCTCTGTGTGTGTAGCAGTGTGTGCGTGTGTATCAGTGTTTGTGTGTATCAGTGTGTGTGTGTGTAGCAGTGTCTCTGTGTGGCTGCGTGTGTGTCAGTGGCTGCCTGTGTGTGTCAGTGGCTGCGTGTGTGTGTGTGTCAGTGGCTGTGTGTGTGTATCAGTGTGTGTGTCAGTGGCTGCGTGTGTCAGTGGCTTCGTGTCTGTCAGTGGCTGTGTGTGTGTGTGTGTATCAGTGGCTGTGTGTGTGTATCAGTGTGTGTGTCAGTGGCTGTGTGTGTCAGTGGCTGCGTGTCTGTCAGTGGCTGTGTGTGTGTGTGTATCAGTGGCTGTGTGTGTGTGTGTCTGTGTGTCTGTGCAGGCCCTATAGGCCAGTATAGGCGATAAATTTTTTAGTGGGTCACGAAGAAGAAGTTCAAAAATAACCGGGTCACGGAAAAAAAAGTTTGGGAAACCCTGATGTAGCCCATATTCCCCCCCAATCGCAGATAGGGTGTATATGAGGGGATCATTATGCATTACCCAGCGTGGTGCTTTACCTGTTAGGCTCACAGGAGGCCTAAGCCTCCGCCACGGAGAGCCTGGGGCACGTATGACACAATATGAACAACCTCGTACTTGGTGCAGCGCCTCCACCTGCGATGGCTCCCACCAGAGGGGGAGTGGTTCCTCGCAGGACACTATATATATCACTCCACACACAGTATGTAAAACAACAATGACTTTACTTGTGAGCATGGGAACCGTACTTTTGCATATAACCAACAGGTGTCCCTCCCTAGAGGAGACACTAACTACTGCGTCTCGCAGGACTCTACCTCCCCCTCCACCTCCACCGGATGATCCCACCCGATGTCCAGTAACCCCACACAGTATTACCCCACCCTCAAGTGAGAGAGATATGTGTGACTGCGCAGTCACTATGTCCCTTGTGAATGTGATATGACTCGTTGGTGCACTTGTAGATTACCTGCCGGGCACTCCGGTGCCCGGGCCTGCTATGGAACTTCACAAAGGATCCTGATGTCGACTTTACACAGGAACTACCGTCTGGGGCGATCCCACCCGGATGGCTGATGCAGCAACAGCGAAGGTCTGAGCCCAAACCTCTGGACTGACGCGCAGCATCTGCTGGGCCCCTAACTGACTCTAGATAGTAAGTGGCAGGGTTCCTAACCTGGGGGCTGTCCCTGACACAACTCTCACTACTGGGTGACTCAGGGCTAGCTGGGGCCTTGGGGGCTGCTGGCCTAATGCATGGAGTCACTGACTCCTGCACCCTACCTCCTTTCCCTAGATGCTCCTGGCGCCAACTGACTCTCTCCTCCAAAACCCCGCGAAATGTATCCCTTCCTGGTCTGCAGGGCAATCCTCCAGCCCTATTGGCTCCCTGGCGTCACATGGGGTGCTGCTGAGGCTCATGGGACTTGTAGTCCCTTCAAAGAGCCTTCCCTGGTAGGCTAGCGTTCGCGCGCTTATCACTGCGCATGCGTGACTACTCAATGGCTGTCGCAACTCCCTGGCTTCTTCCGCGCATGCGCGACCCAGGCGCATGCGCGCGCAACTACAATGGCGCCCCCCGCTAGCCGGGTGCGCCGCCGAGCCTCCTAAGGCTCTCACTGCTCCCTGCTCCGGCCCCCACCTTTGGAAGCAGCCGGCGGGTCCGTCGCTGGCTCCGGCGGCACCCGCGACCGCTCTTCCCCAAAGGAGGGGGGTTTCTAGGGGCTACAATTAGTTAATATAATGTCATTTCATATTAAAATACATACATATAATATTGTAATTTTGGTATAGAAATGATCGCTAAACTTGGCATCCTTTCCTCAACAATAAAATATCATTAGTGGTATGCATGTAATACAATGTTATACAAACATTTGTCTAAACACAACTTCCTTTTAGGATAGTTAACATTATTTTTCTATTTTACATGATCATTACACATAGGAATGTTAGTTTCGATAGTTATTGTAATTAAAGTAAATTCAACATTAACTTGCATTTATTGGATATACATATTCCGTGAATTTGTACCATGATTATTTGTAAAAGTTTAATATCATATGACACGTTAAAACCTATTAGCATTGTTATGTATGTATATATTTCTAAATAACTATGATTACATATTTATCAACTAATAATTACATTGATTGTGTGTGATTCTTAATACATTTAGCATTTAAGGAAATAAGCATCACTGTAAAAATCATTTAAACAATGTTTTCATTGTTTCGACAAGAATGATTGCTATTTGTTATTTTTGACACGTCAATTCATATGTTGGGACAGTTGATCTGGAAAATAAATATCAGAAATATAATTAACATATTATGCAAATGTAGTAAGAATGTCAATATGCTGGATTAATGTTGCGTGTGCTTCAATATTATGTATTTAGAATTTTTTCATTTCATGCAGAAGCTTAGGGATCAGTGAGATGTGACCAATTGAACCTTTTAATATGTGTTTGTAAATAATGTTTATCTTTTATGTAGCTCTGAATGTATTTGACGGCGGACCTAATGTGCGTGCGCATGCTATGTTGCATGCGCACCTAAACTGGGTGTATTAATGTAGATTTGCATAGTGCAAAGTGAGCCTCGTCAAATGACCACGTAGGCACGTCACATGAAGACACGCTGTTTATATTATTACATGCTTAATTGTTACTCATCGATTGCATGTGAAATGAAATATATATCATGTAGATAATCACTTGTGACTATTAAAGTATTATTAATGCATTTATGTGATGCTAATTAATAAAAGTTATTTTATACGTGGAGGACTACAAAGCACATTCAAACAATTATATATGTATATATATATATAATGGGTACTTTTTGTGGGTGTGGGTGTAGTTTAGCGCATGCGTAAAACATATGATGCATCTGATGCTGTCAAATGTAATCAATTTAAGAGCATTTATGTAATTTAATGAATATAACATTATTTGTACCTTAATTTCAAAAGTCAAAAATTACCTTGCTGGTATCCATTGTTACAGGCAGACAGATCCGCTGCTGTCATGGTTGAGTCAATCATGTCATCCTGCTGCATATACATCTCGTTGCCATCGTTAGGTTGTACCGCATTGGGTGGTGGCCAGGTCACGGGCTGTGCCAGGTACGCATCTTGGGTAATGTTTTGCCATGCAGACAGGTATTGTGCAGGGTAATTTTGCACAATCCCATAAGACTGATTTCCAGAGTGCCAATCATATTGAGTGAGGCACTGTGCTGGTGTTTGAGAAGAGACACCACTCTGTGAACTTCCATTATGACAGGGATAACTGAATAAGCTAGTATTCAGCAGATATGTGCCATGCTCCAAAACAATTTTAAACGATTGTAGAACTTCCCAAACAGCAGTACTTCTGATCTTTACGTGGCACAACACGAATAAAACATTAATTCATGGTTCAATAGTGTCTGACAGTATTTTTCCATTTACTTGGTTGATTTGATGCCTTGTAGTATGGGTATTTCTGTGAGATATACTCATAAATTTCACAGACTGTAGCTCTGTGATCTTCCTGCTTTTCAATAGCTTCAAATATCACAGATCGAAACGATTCATTTGGACGTGTCAGCATAGAAGAAACCCCTGCCATGTCTAATACCTTTGAGTTCTTTGTTTAAAATGATTTTAGGAAAGCATGTTTCTTTAGCAACCAAATTGTTACTTTTTATCAATGTTACGTATTTATGAATGTTAAAATACAAAGTGAATTCTGTAGATATTTTAGTCTCCCAAAGCAGGTGTTAGAAATAAGTGGATGTGAACATTAACCATTTATAAATGGTTTCATTGCGACACATTAAGGATCAATTTAAAAAAAATATAATTAAGGAACTTCAAAGTTCATGATTTTTGTTTAAAAAAAGAATGAGAAATAATTGTGCGATACAAGAAGTATGTAGATACACACATTGTATAATGAAAGCCAAAAATTACCTAGAAAAATATTAAATATATATAAATAGAAATATATAATTATATTTGTTTAAATGTATACATACACACATACACACACATTGACATTCGACTATAACATTTCAAAATGTTTATTTAACATAATTTCAACATGTCAATTATTTTTAATGTATTTTTCAACATGTTAGTAATGTTTATAAATATATTGACATTTAATTAAACAGTATCTCATTAAAACTTAACCAGTACATTAAAATATTAAATTAAATCTAATTGTGTTCTTTAAATGTTCTTTAAATGAAAGTGAAAGCACATAAGTGTTTTTTGCTATTACATTAACATATTTGCACTTATTAATTTGTAATTTTATGCCCCTTACATGAACGATATGTAATGTTATTTTTGTTTTATCACGTTATTAAAAAAAAATGGTCCCCAAAAATTCACTTGTTTTGACATTGCTAATACCATGAATATTACATCTCTGTTAATATATGTATTAAAAAAAAAAGAATTTAGTGTATCATTCAATGTCAAAAAATGGCACAATATTTAAGCTTGTGTATCATTGTTAGAAAAAACACAAACAAAGAATTTCATGTTTCAATAAAACATTTTTATTTTTCTTAATTTTGGGATCGGGTTACTGGCCTAGATGTATTTGTCTCTCTGGAAAGTGCTCTTCGGGCACGTGCATTTCTCCCTGACAATCTTTGCGATTTTTGCCTTTGAATGTTTTGGGGCTGTGGCTGTGATTGGGAGGCTTCAACAAGTTGGGGATGTGGCTGTGGTTGGGAAGCTTCAATCAGTTGGGGCTGTGGCTGCGGTTGGGAAGCTTCAACAAGTTGGGGCTGTGGCTGTGGCTGCTGTTGTGAAGCTTCAACAATTTGGGCCTGTGGCTGCTGTTGAAAGGCTTCAACAATTTGGGGCTGTGGCTGTGGTTGGGAAGAATCAACAAGCTGGGGCTGTGGCTGCTGTTGTAAAGCTTCAACAATTTGGGCCTGTGGCTGCTGTCGATAAGCTTCAACAATTTGGGCCTGTGGCTGCTGTAGATAGGCTTCAACAATTTGGGCCTGTGGCTGCTGTAGATAGACTTCAACAATTTGGGCCCGTGGCTGTTGCTGCTGTAGATAGGCTTCAACAATTTGGGCCCGTGGCTGTGGCTGCTGAAGATAGGCTTCATTATTTGGGGCCTGTGGCTTCTGTTCTGTGTCTTCATCATTTTGTGGTTGCTGCGGCAAGGGTGGTGTGGGTAGAATACACTGTGGTACACAAGGTTTCTTAGTTTGAAGAGATGTAGTAACAGCACATATAGGATGTAATTTTCGCTTTGTGCTACTTTTTGCAGGTGTGTCTGTAGAGCCTTCAATAATGGTAAACAATGGTGCAGTGATCTTTAGCGATGGCAATTGAACGCGTGTTCTGGGAGATTTTCCAACAGATGTTTCTTGGGAAAATACAGGACAATCGAAGGCTTCCACTTCTTCGGAAGTACGCATTCCTGCATCACCAGGTCTTGCAGAGGCACAAAACTGATTATGTTGTATGAAACATTGACAGTAACACATTCAATTGCGTCATCATAGTCATAATGAATGACATTTTTTAAATGAAATTGTTCATCAATAATTGGTCAAAATGTCAACAATAACTATTGATTGTGAATCTTAACAATATGATTATTTTTTAATTATCATAATAAATGCTTTATATTAACCAACTAAATAACTACATTTAGGTTAATGGAACATGATATATCTTAACTTTTATTATCTAACTGTGCAGATGTAACTCACATCTGCTACTGTCCTATGCTCATATGAACGTGGAGTTGTGGCATCTAAATTGACACCTAACATTTATAATTTATAAATATTTATAAATATAATTTATAATTATAGCAACTTCGGAACCTGGTGCTGTCTGCTGCTCTGTTAAGGGAAATGCAGTTTGCTCTATGTAAATTGGAGATAAGACAGGTGATAATTTTGTTAAGTATATTTACAGTAAATTATGATTCCTGTTAAATTAACAAAAAAATGTTGGTTAAACTTTGTATGTGATAGTTTAACTGGTCAGCAGCAGCTGTATATGCTAATTAGTAGAAAGGTTAGCATTAAATTAAAATTATCATTTCAAATACTATGTTAAACACTTTATTCTGGGAGTATACATAAACAGTATTTATTATGACTTTTTTTGTTCACCTACACTATAAAAAAAATGTTAGGACACACAAAATTAAAAACACTAATGATATATGTTTAATTTTTAAAACACACAATTAAGAAAAAAAACAATTTATTTCTGTAAAAGTACCAACCTTGAGGAAACGGGTGATCGTACACCACGATATCCCTATCAACAGGCAACTCTTCAAGCATTATTGGTAATATTTTCTCCTTTAGCTGCTCCTCCAATGGAGTTAGACTTATATTGGGTGCTGAAGGTGCTCCTCCAGTGTCTGAGGCATGCAAACGTGCCCTTTGCAACTTTGATTTTAATTTTCTTTTTATATCATCAAAGCGCTTCCTGCAATTATCATACGTTCTGGCCTGATTTCAACAGACACTAGAATCTTTTGCCATAACTCCCTTCTCACATGTGAAATGGTCCGGCCTTTAAAAACAACAAAATAAAGTTGGTCATGTAAATCTATTAAATTCAAATTTGTTGTCCAAAAAAATGGGATAACGCTACTAACATTTATTTAACATGCTGTTTGACAAATAATATCTATGACACATGAACATTATAAAAATTAAAATATATAGTAAACAAATGATAATATAATTAATCTTTAAATACTATTCTACAATTGATTGAATCTTATCCTGGCTGCAAACAATGATAATGTGTCCATATAAACAATGACATTTTAATGCAAATGTCACTTCAATGTGAATTCCTAAATGTAATGGCACAGATGGCTATAAGATTAATAAAAATCAGTGAAAATAATTTTCTTACCTACTAAGTTACCATAAAACTGATCATAATTCTCCAAAATTCCCACCACAAGCACATTATTCTCTTCTTTATTGAAATGGAGATTTCTTTTTTTTTTGCAACTTTCTTCTTAGGACCAGCTGTCACCACTTGCTGACTGCCCTCCCTTTCTTCCAATGGAAGAGACTGCAGGATCACAGCACCATCGTCACCATCGCCATCACCATCGCCACCATCAGAGCTACCACCACCAGACACCTACACTCACACGCCTACTCAGCCTTACACCACCAACAACACTTACACCACCAGTCACCCCACCATCAGTCCCCTCATTCCCATGACTCCCGTCCATACCTCAACCACTCACAAATAACAAATAAAGAAATGAAACAACAAACTTCCAGAACAGTTTCAAACTGACAATAACACAAATGTATAAACAGAACAAAACAACACAAGACAAATCTCTCAAAATACACACCAACCGTATCAATCACATAACCTCCAAGCGCCTAGCTCTGTCTGTCTCTCACTACTCACTCCCAACAACACAGAGAAAGATTACAACAAACGCAGCCTTTAAATAGGCCGCTCGATACATTTTTGAGTCTCGCGATATTCTCCCAAATTCAACAAGCACAGGAACATGCCACGCCATTCCCGAATTTTCAGATGGCTGAGAATCTCGCCGCCAGAAACTCGCTAAGTTTAAAATTGTGTCTCTCAGTGATATTCTGGCCTTTCTGCATACGGTGAGAGCAACTCGCCAAAAACATGGCGAGTTCAAACCCTGCCGAAAATGCTTTTTCACCGCTTAGAGCATAGGCCCCTAAGTTTGTTCAAAACTAAAGCTGTCTCACATTTTAATCTGGTCTGTAACTGTTATATATGCCTATAATATATATTATCTCTAACTGTGCATGCAATGTCTTGTATATAATGTATACCCTGTTCACTTAACGTAAGTATGTATTTTGAACCATGTATTATTTGTCATTTTAACTCTATGCCCAGGACATACTTGAAAACGATAGGTAACTCTCAATGTATTACTTCCTGGTAAAACATTTTATAAATGAATAAATAATGTTTAATTATTTGCTATATCCCTGTATATCTTTCCTTTCTTAAAGATGTCCAACCTTTTTTTTGCAGATATTTATTGTATCTGCCATCACAGTATCCATGGGTAATGCATTCCACATTTTAATTGACCTTACTGTAAAGAACTCTTTCTTTTGTTGCTGGTGAAATCTCATTTTCTCCAACCTTAAGAGATGTTCCTGTGTCGTGTGTACTGCCCTTAGGATGAATAGTTATTTTTAAAGCTCCTTATATTGTCCCCGAATATATATTTGTATATAGTTATCATGTCCCCTCTTAGACTCCTCTTTTCTGATGTAAACACATACGCTCTCCTAATAAATCAGATTACCCATCCCTTTATTAAATTGGTGGCTCTTCTCTTTCTCTAGTTCCATAATGTCTTTTCTATGGAGAGGTGCCCAAAATTGTACTCCATATTCATATCCATCCATTACCGTTTAATGCAAAATAAGATCTTGTTTGCCTTTGCAGCTACTGCATGACTTTGGGCACTATTGCTAAGCCTGCTGTCTACAAGCACTTCTACATTTTTCTCCATCAAGGATTATCCTAAATTATCCCAATTTATTTTGTAAGTTGCATGTTAATTATTGTTTCCCAAATGCATAACGTTACATGAATCTGTATTAACCCTCATCTGCCATTTACCTATCCAAGTTTCCAGTCTATTCAAGTCCTTCTGGAGAGAAATTACCTTCTGCTCTGATTCTACTACCTTACACAATTTAATGTCATCAGCAAAGATGGAGACTTTGCTCTCTTTGTCAACCTCAAGGTCATTAATAAACAAGTTAAAAACAGGGGTTCCAGTACTCATCCCTGATGTACTCCACTCACATCTTTAGCCCAACCTGAAAAAGTTCAATTTATTAAAAGTCTCGGTTGTCTGTCCTTCAACCAGTTTTCAATCCAGGTGCAAATATTTTTAGGGGTCCCATTTGCTTTATTTTGTACACTAACCTCTTTTGTAGAACCATATCAAAAGCCTTTGCAAAATCTAAGTAGAAAAAAGGTTAAGTGGGTCAATTAAACTGCAGCTCCAAGAAAAGAAAAACAGAACTCACCAGAATACAAAAAATAAAAAAGACTTATTTAAAAATGATACAAAAACACATGGACAAAAATAAAAAGCTCTCCTCCAATGCATTTAACGCCCACTATGGAGTTTTCTTCTTTTTACATGTAGTTAAATAAATCTTTTATAATTTTTTCTATTCTGGTGAGTTCTGAGTTTTTTTTCTTGGAGCTGCTGTTTTATTTATCCACTTACCTTTATTCTGATGCTCCGTGATCGAAGAGACTGCCTTGGGGGTCATGGAGGATTCCTCTCCTATGGACACATGCTAATGTTGAATCAGCTGGAGGAACTTGACGGTGGCTCATTGTTAGTTTTTTTCAACTCCACACCGGGTACAGCTGGAGACACGGGAGTAGTATTCAAGCCCTCCATGCCGGGTGAGGATTGCATATATACTCTTCACTCAGGTATTGGGCTTGTTATACTTTTGTGTTCCCTCTACTTGTGTTCTCATCTTATCCTCAGATATGCAGAATATCAGCAGCAGTGTTTCCTATCACCGTTTAACCCATTCTATGCTCTGCATTATATGTGTATAACACAACCATTTTTCTTATAGTTTTCTTGATCTCCTGAGCTTATATTCATTTTTTCCACCAATGCAAAATCTAAGTAGACCACATCAACTGCATTACCCTTGTCTAAATTCCTACTTACCTCCTCAAAGAAACAAATAAGGTTAGTTTGGCATGATCTATCCTTCAGAAATCCATGCTGACTATTACTAATAATTATGTTTTCCATTAGGTATTCCTGAATATTATCCCGTATTAAACCTTCAAGAAGTTTCCCCACTATTGAAGTCAGGCTTACAGGTCTGTAATTCCCCGGTTGTGATCTAGCTCCCTTTTTAAATCTAGGCACCACATCTGCTTTACGCCAATCTTGTGGTACAGAGCCTGTGGAAATGGAGCCCTTGAATTTTAAATGTAACGGTTTTGCCATCAGGGCCAGGTGCCTTATTTACTTTAATTTTTTCAAGCCGCTTATGAACTTCCTCAGTTAACCAATTGTTCTTTAATATAGAGGTTGTGGCTTTCTCCTGCGGCACTACTATTGCAATTGATTCCCTGGTAAACACAGAGGCAAAGCATTTAATACCTATACTTTTTCCTTATCTTCAATAATTTGCCGGCCCATCTGTATTGTATTGTATGTCTTTATTTATATAGCTCCAAAAGTGTACTCAGCGCTTCACAAAGAATACAGTACAGGGAATTATAATTATACAATAAGTGCAGCAAAATCAGACAATAGGAAAGAAAATCCCTGCCCCAAAGAGCTTACAATCTAAGAGGTTTAATGGGAAACTTACAGAGACAGTAGGTGAGGGAGTAAGTGCTGTAGATGTCAGTGCTTGGTCACAACGGGTAGTAGGAGTGACTGAGTGTGGGGCAATAGCCATGAGTGCAGGCTATTAGGATGCTTGATTTGTGGGGTAAAAGTTAAGGAAGGTCAGTGTTAAATGAAAAGGTTAACACCATTTACAGGGGAGGAGTGGCAGGGAGGCATGAGTGAGATCTGGTGTGTACAGTATGTCTGGCTTCAGGCTTAGGAGAGATCCCCATCTCACACTGAAAGGGTCCTATATTATCTTTTCTAATTTTCTGTTATTTAGGTACTTAAAAAAATGTTTAGGTTTAATTTCACTTTCTATTGCAATCCTTTTTTTTAATTAATTTTTTCTCATTTGATTGCCCTTTTACAACTTTTGTTACATGTATAGTGACAAAGAAGAACGGGTTGTTCTATAACATGATACTTTCTGTGCCTCTTGGAGGTGATTTACATACCACTAATACTCCCAAACTCCCCCTCCCTCTCCCCACACAATTCTATGCAGAGACACCAAAACTCTAGCAAAACACACCTCACCTGTTTGGGGAAGATTTTTCTATTATGTTAATGCTAAAAGAGGAGGTTAGCATGTCAAATGTGTATCCAGTGAGTGGTGTGGCCTCTTTACATTGGGCAATAGGAGACGTTATGAAAGGAAAAGCTTGGGGAAACATTTCTGCATCTTCTTCTGCATCATGTCTCCATATTTGCAGCATCAAAAAATGTAAAATTCTTCAAATGACCTAAATCCACGGTATCTTAACTTAACCTGCTAACTGGAAATATATGTATCAGACATATTTGAAACATAATGACCACATTTCTTACATATGTCATGACACATCAACAAAGTATCCCGCCGCTCCTCCTCTTATTGTGCACCCCAAAACTGGAACAACCTGCCGGAGACTCTCACATCTACCACCTGTTTAAGTTCTTTCAAAACTAAGGCTGTCTCACATTTTAATCTGGTCTGTAACTGTTACATACGCCTATAATATATATGATCTCTTACTGTGCATGCAATGTCTTGAATATAATGTATACCCTGCTCACTTATGTAACTGTATTTGTAACCATGTATTATTTGTCATTTTAACTCTATGCTCAGGACATACTTGAAAACGAGAGGTAACTCTCAATGTATTACTTCCTGGTAAAACATTTTATAAATAAAATTAATTTTAGATGCATGCAAATAGAAAAAGGAATGGTAGGTAAAAAGCACAAAGCCTGACATACACACCTGTGTGTGGTCTGTGTGTTAGTTGAGTTATTTGACATATGCAGTGTACTGTTCTCAAAAATATATTTGCATTAAAACTCTACTAATATAATAATATGGCATGCTGACTATGGTAACTTAGTATTGTATAATAAACAGCACATATATGTATGGCATATATGTATATGTTATGCATGATAAAATGGAACAAGGATATAATACATTTCCTATCCATGCTTATATTAAAATAGTGTCTGTTATTCACACAATACTTTCACAGTTCTAGCAGACTATTCAGCAAATGGTAATTGCTTTTGCTGCTGTGTGTGGGACAAGCTTGTCTTCCTATAGCTACTCTTATCAATCTGCCTGTCTGCAGGATTTCTTTTCTTCCATCGTCAGAATTGATCACAAATACAAAGATATACAGTTTTCCTGAAGACAAACGGACTGAGTGATATTATTTGTTGTAGATGTATCTCAATACTGTGTGTTCTTAAAGGAGCAGTCCTTCCAATCTGGAATGGGAACTAAGGACAGTGAGTGGCATGTATAATAGTTTATTGTAGCTGATTGAAACCCTTTTTAAAGAGATATAAAGCAACTATAATTATTTTAAAATAGTTTTTCAACTTGTAATTTTCTGTGGTAAATGAAAGCTTTGTGTGGTTTTACAATCCAGTGTCTTTTGGACGATGATACTACAGGTAAATTACTATTTTCATTTTGTCCATTGTTCCTATAGCAGTTATGAAGCCAACATAAGACACACAGATCAACATAATTACTAATAGGCTTTCAATTCAGTAGTCCACAGAGAAAGGAGAAACATATTCTCCTGAAACAAGATGCGAACAAGGTCAAATAGTTACATTCATGGTGATTGAATCTTTCTAAGGACGCCGTTAACAATGATAAAGTGTTTATTTTGTATCTGCTAAGTGGGACTGCCCCTTATTCCTTGAAGTAGCTTTCATGAGTTGGGTCTTGTAATGGGCTAACTATACATACGTCCATGTTCACAACATTCAATATGATATAGCAAAGTGTGACCATATATGTAGATGCATATAAATAAATATGTACACAGAAAAAACAGAGGTACAGTGCAGCGTGTGTGTGTGTGTGTGTGTGTGTGTGTGTGTGTGTGTGTGTGTGTGTGTGTGTGTGTGTGTGTGTGTGTGTGTGTGTGTGTGTGTGTGTGTGTGTGTGTTGTTCCAACATTTTAGCAGTCCAACAGTAACCAAACGTTATAAATGTATGTATGTGATTTATAGCCCCCTGAGTTCTCCTATGGTCAGTATTTTATTAATGGAACACAACAAGCCCTCTCTCTGTTTCTCCTGTACACCTAATATTTTACCCTGATCTCGTTATGGAAATCTTCTTACCTGGAAAATGGCCTCGTTCAGAATTGTAATTTTAGGATATAAATTGGAATGCTGAAGTGTTCTCAAGTTGGAATAAATAGCCATCATGTATTTGAACTTGATATTAGAAGTGAGGTCTTCCATTTATATTAAATCGACATGTTTATGTATTAATTTTTTATAACAGTGAAACAAAATACATACAAATATATCCCAATGAAAAGTAGAACCATTTCAGTACAGGTTACGAGAACTTAAGATAATTATATAAAATATCAGATTGTATGTAACATCGTAATTTGTATTTGACCTTTTACTGTTGCTTTTCAGAGCAAGTTACATTTCTCTGACGTCTTCTGTATTCTTCGATGTGTTTATAGCAACCAAAAATCTTGCTGTAATTTATAATATGATCATTTGAACACCCTACTATTGAAAAAAAAAGCAACGAAGGGAGGATCTTCGTGTTAACTAAATATAACTAGTTTATCTTAAGTATGAAAACATCAACCCAGCAATCATAACACGAGGCCAAATATATATCCAGTGCTCTTCATCTGTTCTATTAGAAAGTAATCCACCAGATATTCTGATTGTATAACTATGGATAACACACGCACGCACACACTCTACCTTACTCCAAAAATAATGCAATTACATATTTCTTTCTTGGTGAAGTTCTGTAATAATTTAAGAAAGATAATCTAACAAGTATTTATTCACTGAATTTGCTGAAAACGATGCTGACTATTTTTTAGAACAACAAAATATTTTGCTCATGCTTTTCCAAATATGATCCGAAACATTTATGGTGATTCATAAATACTGGTTCATAGACCTGTACTGATTAAATTCGTGTTGTGAAATCCTACAAATTATAATAAGTATCTGATATTGGAATTACTGTTAATGCATTCAACTATTTTAAATATACCAACAACATTAGGAAATGAAAAAAAAATACAATATCTAAACTCAATAATTGTCAGTGATGTATTCCTTCTAAACATTCGAATATTATTTCCGTATTAAAACCTACATTTCAGTTTCAGACGTACTATATACCTCTGACTTTATTTTAGTCCAGATGCTGCAGCTGTGTTTCTTAGCCTCTGCTGGGCATAATGATGCAGGAACAGAAAATACCGCCGAGTGGTTGTCCAAAAGATGATTGTGATCATTCACTGCGACTTAAAACGTTGTAAATGGAAAGCAATTTCTAGTCTAGCCCTGTGATGATATGTTAAATGGAGTGGCATTGCACATAGTGTTAAAATGTGTCTATAAACATTTCCTTGGAAAGAAAAAGAACTGCACAGCCACGCACATTCCTCAACACTTAAGAGTAAAATTCGTTTCCTGGCTATATAATTATTATTATTTTTATACCCTTAAGAAAGTTCTAGGAGAAACCGAAGGGTTGAGTGAATTTATTAGTCTGAACACTTTCAGAATTTGTGTTCCAATTTATAGGCGATCTGAAACTCTTAGTAAATAGATGTATTGAAGTGCTCTAGAACTTATCATGAAATGTCTCCCAGAGAGCAACAGTACTCACAGCAGCAATCTAACTGCTAGATTATAGCAAGAATAATACAAGAAGTAGTATGACATTTATTCACAGCTGCATGTCTATGGTGTAAATGAAATCAGTATGTTGCTGTAATCCTGTTGATGAAAGAAACACTGGACAATTCTGTGTTAAAACTGAAGTTTATAAATTAGAAAAAGTTCAGGGCACATCTTAAAAACAGTCACAATTCCTTTGATAGGTAAATAATCTAGCTGAGTGCACAGTGCCTGCTTCATATGAAACGTCAAAACTGAATGATCTGAATTACAAAAGGATTGCATGGTGTATTAATTAGCAGTTCAAACAACCTCAAGACCAGAGGTTGTCTGAAAAAGGCACTGAACCATACTGCAATCCCAACTGCAAGTCCATGAAAGGTCATAGTAGAAAATATTCACATTGGATATGAAAATAAGTACCATTAAATCACATTAGGAAAGTGCTAAAAAAAAAAAAAGTCTTACCCCTACAGATCTCTTAAAATCAGATTCATACTTCCATTGGGTTTGCCCCACACTATATCCTTTAAATGCTACAGATCATAACGAGGGTGGTGAAGAACAAGCGCAAACATGAACAGAAGAAGCATAAGAAAGCAATATGCAGGCTTTGTACATTCATAGCACAGAAATCCCAGGACAAAATACATACAAGGGATCCTCAGTCTAAGCAGCCTCAGTCATTGGAGGCAGCCAAGAGTTCAGACCCCCCTCCCAAACACCTCTCCACCTCCTGTCCCCGGGATGCTTCCCTTATCCAAAGACCCAAGTAAAATCAATCCATAAAAAATATATGTACCTATAATATATAAAAACCTATACAGCCATATTGACAACATGGATACCATGAACATAGTCTAAAAAATTTCAGCTCCTCGTCCTTTTCAAGTCATTTCCCTCATAGCTTATGAAGAACTAAAAAAAAGGGGGGAGGATAACACCTGGTTGGCGTTCAGGGGGGGGGGGGCAATAAATAGTTTGTGGCAGTAAAAGATGTGCGGGTGTCGAAGTCCCCCCTTTGTTTTCAGGGGGCCCCACCAGTGCAGGCTGCAGCAGCCGCAGCGGCCGCGGCCGAGAGCGTCCAACCGGGCAGGGCGCAGTAATACGGGTAGTAATAGGGGGGCTGCAGAGGCACCAGCGACGGCCGCAGCACCTCCCCGGGCTGATACTGCCTCTGGTCGTCCCGCACCAGCACTTTCACCGCCACTTTCTTGGCCGCCGCCGCCGGCGCCGCGGCCAGCATGTCCGCTGCCATTTGCCTGCGCTTGGTCTTGTAGCGGCGGTTCTGGAACCAGATCTTGACCTGGGTCTCGGTGAGTTTGAGGGAGGCGGCCAGGTCGGCGCGCTCGGGCCCGGAGAGGTAGCGCTGGTGGTTGAAGCGCCTCTCCAGCTCGAAGACCTGGGCGTGGGAGAAGGCGGCGCGGGAGCGCTTCTTGCGCGGCTTGGGGGCCCCCCCTTCCTCCTGCAGCAGCAGCATCTTCTTCTGGCACGTGGGGTCCTGACCTGGGGGGCTGGGGTCTGATCACAGCCAGGAGACAACACAGGACAATGTCAGGTGGGGTGAGCTAACAACACAGGAATAAACCCACAAGGGACAACAACACAGGAATAAACCCACAAGGGACAACAACACAGGAATAAACCCACAAGGGACAACAACACGGGAATAAACCCATTCACAACCCCACAGGTGTATGTGTATCAACTACCCCAGTTATGTGGGATGTAAAGGGTCAATTGTTCACTTATTGACTAAACTGGACATATTACTCATTTATGTATTGGTATTTATTTATGTATTTATTTATTCATTTATTTATGTATTTATGTATGTATTCCTTGTTTTATCATGGCAATGAGAGTTATCTCTGGTTTTCAAGTATGTCCTGGGCACAGAGTTAAGATGACAAATAATACATAGTTACAAATATAGTTACATAAGTGAGCAGGGTATACATTATATACAAGACATTGTATGCACAGTTAGAGATAATATATATTATAGACGTATGTAGCAGTTACAGACCAGGTTAAAGTAAAGTAAAGGGTCAATTATTAACTTATTGACTAAACTGGACATATTACTCATTTATGTATTGGTATTTACTTATTTATTTATTGGTGTATTCCTTGTTTTATCAGACCTAGTTAAGCTATGTTGGGTAAAAAAATTGACAAAAACCCTCCACAGTTAAGCATATCAGGAAATAATACATGGAGAGGTTACCTCTAGTTTTCAAGTACTGTATGTCAAAGGACTTTCTATGAAGCTGATTGCAGTTGGATCAATGTGGAGTTTTCTTTTCTATGTGTATTCACCCCCAGTTTTGCATTCCCCAAGAAGTGTTTTCATAATTAACAAAACACAGACGACCTCTTCTTTGCTGTCTGTTTTAATCATTGTTAATGATGGGTCCTTGGGTTGAGGAGACTATGGGGCGTAAAACTAGTGCACAAATAAGCACAAAGTTTATTTTTATTTTTCAAAGACAATCAATCTCCTTAAAAACAAAAGTATTTTTAGCAGTGTAGTGAGATTATTTTGCACTGTTTTGCCCCAGTTTATATAAACAGACCTTTAGATATACAATATCACTCAAATAGTGAATGGCACTGCTTGCCCTACTTTTACCATAAACCACAACCTGGCTAAACCAATGCAAATATCTATTATAACAGGCTCTTTAACTTGAACTTTATGCATCCTACTTTAATTTGTTATTGCAATGGATTATCTCACAATCTGCCCAATGTATGTGGGATTGCTTGAGGTTATGTTTTGGACAGGAGGACAGAAATAACCTTACAATGCTATTTGACATGTAAAAGCAAACTCCCAAGCAAATCGCTATTAATTACTCTGCACTGGCATATCTTCCTTGTGTCCTTAAATAGCCCCCCACACATCATAAACCTGCCCCTGTTTGCTTACCTAAATAGAAGAAATGACAACAGTTTACATAATATATGCAGGGGTATATTTCTCAATAACCCTTAATGTAATATTCTGTTACAGACCTTTATCTAAAATATTTATTTGGGCAATATTAAGAAGACAACGTCAGATACTACAAGTGTATCTACGTTAGAGGGGGGAAACCCCTCTCCCCATACTGTACCACAACTAGGAGATTGTTGTGAGGTTGTATGCATTTATTTTAACCCACTCACGGCTGAAACAAACTGCATCATATCACCCATAAGCACTTGAGGAGTTACTAAACCAGTGTAATAGGCAGGTGCCACGGGTTGTTTTTGATCGCTTCCTTTTATTGGGAGTCATCTGTCACTAATATAATAATGTGTTAACTTTCTCAACCTCTCCCACCACGCAGGTCAAAAGTTAATTTTGGTTACAGAAACTTAATATTGCAGTGGGGATGGAGGTCGGCAGGTTATCCCTTGACTATTATTTCTCATGTTCCTCGTGCTGTTAACCACAGGGGAGTCGAGTAAGTCATATTCTATGTCATTTGCCCCCTTTTGCATGAGCCAAAAAGAAAACACAAACAATTCTCGGATATATACATAACCTCATGCTTTCCTGTGTGTTTATAAAACTCAATATATAAAACAAAGATTGTATACTTCCAGCTATGGTTCCCGTGGCTCATTCTTGTGCTTGTATTACATTCCAAACCTATAGATCTCAGCCATGTAATAACTAAAATATACTATATTACACTAGGAAACTATTTGTCGGGGCAGAGAAATTCCAGGCTTTTATATTCTCTAAATAATAATTATTTTTCTTGAAATAAAAAAACAAACAAAAAAAACCTATGCCACACCAATGTATAATTGCAAGCAAGCACAGCATGTGACATAAGTGCTATTCTAAATAAAACTTGTGTTACACAGAAAAACTAAATAGTGGTGATTTTATTAAAACCTTCATTGTTTGTATTGCTTCTGTTACCCGATTGGTAAAGAATAGCCAAATAACAAATGTATCGTGTCGTTTTTAACTTCAGGATAAACAAGACACACTCTAACCTTTCTTGAATTGTTTATCTATGTTGAGACTGTTTATAACTGTTGAGACTTATTATATATGCGCGGGTTGGTGTTGAATTCAATAAAATTGTATCCTGAGATATCATTACAAAGCTATATGTACAATAATTGTATCCTTATATTGTATGACAACTATTCCTTTTAACTTCAGATTTTATGTTCAACACTCCACCTGTGGCCCTAGTGAAGTACGTTTATGTACAAATTACATTATTAATAGCACATAATTTTTAAAAAAATAATTTGACTTAAATATGATTTTGATAGGAAATGTTAAATATGATGAATGAATTACTTATATAAATACTGCAGTACTTGTGCCCCATATAGTCTATTGTCTAGAGGCAATACTATAACGGCTATAGTACTCTGAGGTGGAAGGATTAACACAGGCCTTTTATGCCCCAGTCTTACGCATTACTATTATCAGTGACCCATAGATTTCAATGAAGTTTGAACTCCTCTTGGTCACAAATCTATTTACATGTAAATAGTGCAGAGCATCCAGAAGTTGTTACTTGCGCTCATAAGAGCAGTGAACAAGTTCTCCCTAATGTATATGGGCTTCAGTAAATTGTTTATGTTTCACTCACACTGGGTGTGATGTCAAACTGTTACAGACAATAAAATACTGATTGTTGTCTGTTTTTTGCCATGTATGAAACTTACTGTACCATACATGTTGGTGTTGCATGTATTGCAGAAATGTGCAGTGAGGATCATTTCTTCAGCTAAAAAACTTGCAGCACTTGGGTTTATTTATTAACATACTATGCTCAAGAAATGCTGCATAAATGTACTGTACATACACGGTTTAAAAACCATACAATGTTGACCTTCTTAAGCATTTTCAGGAGCATCTTTATAACTAAAACTGCTACGATAATAGCTACAATAACTATAGCGGTTAGACAGGGAGGCACTCACAAAACCATGCAAACCCGCCAGCGTGCTCTAGGGAGGGTAACTATGTGAAATGAAAGGCACTCTCAGGCTGCTTTGAAAAAATGCAGGGACATTTTTCAAGATC